>NC_133774.1:23740053-23751972 GCF_003597395.2 Chelonoidis abingdonii
TTTTTTTTTTTTTTTTTTTAAACATGATGGAAAAACATGGATTTAAAAGAACCCTCAATCTGAAATTCCACTGCCATTTCCAAGGACAAAACGTCTGTTGCCTGAGGGGACAAAACGAATATGAAGGCCTGAGCTAGAAGAAAACAGTCACAGCTGGATGTTGCTCTCCCTTTCACCAGTGTAAATCAGAAATAAATTCACTGACGTTAACCTGGTGAGAGAGGCGTGTCAAGCCAGACAGGAGGGAGGTTTTCCTTCAAAACCCAAGAGTACTTGGTGGGCCATTGCAGATACCGAACGACATCCTCAGCAGCCAACAGAACAGCCTATTTCCTCAATACACTTTTCTTACAAGTGTTCAGCTGCGAACTATGGTGTTTTACTTCTGCCAGAGCTTCAATACTATCTTCTAAATTTCCTGCCTGCCCCATATTATGTAGCCATTTCCACACTTCTGAACGCTGGAATGCAAAAGCAGGTCTCCCCTGGTTCCTGGGCTACAGAATCCAGTGCATCAACCATGCTTATGCCAGCAGGTCCAACTGGATTCGGCACCAGCTGTTCTCCCTTCTAGAAACTTGTGACTGGCAGTGCAAAGAGTGACCAGATAGCATTCTGAAACCCAGGTATTCTTTACTCTTAACAGGTTTCAGAGTAGCAGCCATGTTATTCTGTATCCGCAACAAAACTCAGGAGCAAAGCATAACTTAAGAGAAAAAGGTTATTAAACCAGCCATCAGTCTCTGCACAAATGTGTCTTACCTAGAGGCTTGCCTTCTTAGGCGGTAGGGTGACCAGATGTCCCAATTTTATAGGGACAGTCTCAATATTTGGGGCTTTTTGTTATATAGGTTCCTATTACCCCCCACCCTCTGTCCTGATTTTTCACACTTGCTATCTGGTCACCCTACTGGGCGGAGACCTCACTTTACTGTCTCCCCCAAACAAATGCTCCCTCTCTAGAAAGGGTCACTTTTGTCCAGCCAGAAGCCCTGTGTCTCCATTTCCCAGCCTTTTGCTTCTACTGCCCCAAGCCAGTCTGGTGAGCTCAGCAGGGTATCAGAACTTCAAAGCCAATGGCTCTTGCATTGTTCCTTAAGTGTAGGTAGGTAGGTGGGTGGCTGGCTGGCTGGCTGGCTGGCTGGCTGGCTATCTGAAGCCAAGGTGCTCCTTCATAGCTATATGCAATCAGCCTCATCTTGAATTAACCCCATGTATCCTAACATAAAACCAATTACAAACATATAGAACATACTGTATCCATAAATTACAGAACAACCCCACTTCTTCACATCCCCCTCCACCAAAAAAGCTGACCACAAGTTATTTCATCTGTAGATGTTTCCCAGTTTCCCACCAGTTGAGCATATCAGGAAAGGACTGGAAGTAATTTATATTAAAGTTGTCACTTAAAGAACAAACAAACCATGTCCCTAAATTGATGACTTCAGTAGATCAACTCAGCTAATCCCACTTATCTTTAGGTTGCTGGTCAGTGCTGATGAAACCAGAAAGTCACAACTTTTTCAACAAATATTTGTACTTTAAGGAGATGAAAAAAGTCTGGGAAAGAATCAGTAACTTCACCCCCTCAGATGTGTGTCACTATAAACTAATCAGCCCCTTACTGTTATCCCCTAGACTGGGAAGTAGCCTGTTAGTGAGTGATTAATAGCTCTGGTTCATTTATTTTTTTAAAACTATGCAACCTCCATACTGTGTACTCAATAGTATTTACAGCCTGGTGTTCCTCTTGCCCTTTAATAGTCCCCCATTTTATCCTTACACCCCACTGTTGTCACATCTCATCCTTATTCAGACTGTGAGATCCCTTGGGACAAAGACAGTCTTTTATTTTATGTTTGCACAGTAGCCACCACACAGACCTTGATTCCAATGGGGGTCTCTGGACACTATTATATTAAAATAAAATCAGCTTGAAAGGTTCTCTTTTCTGTTTCATTGGGATGGGGTTCCTGCATGTCAATACATCTCCAGTGTCAGTCATACCAATTCAATCCAACTCAGCTCCTTTCCAGACCATCCACCCACAATGGTTTGGGGATAAGTTCTAATTCTGTAGTAGCACCCAGAAATAACTCCACAGCATTTTTTAGAAAGAAGCCACGAGCCTGCTCCTGCCAGGTACTGAACAACCTTCAATCCCATTAACTTCAGTAGGAGTTGAGGCCAAATCAGAAGAATCAAATGGACACAAATAAGATGTCAAGAATTATAACATTAAAAAACCAGTCGGAGAACACTTCAACCTCTCTGGACACTCAATAACAGACCTAAAAGTGGCAATTCTTCAACTAAAAAAAACGTCAAAAACAGATTCCAAAAGAAACTGCAGAACTGGAATTAATCTGCAAACTGGATACCATCAAATTAGGCCTGAACAAACACTGGGACAGGGTGGGTCATTACAAGAACTAAAAACTAATTTCCCCGTGCTAATTTTCCCCTACTGTTACTCACACCTTCTTGTCAGCTGTTTGAAATGGACCACCCTGATTACCAATATAAAAGTGATTTTTCCTCCTGTTGATAATAGCCCACTTTAACTGAATTGTCTCGTTAGAATTGATAAGGCAATCCCCATCTTTTCACGTACTATATATCTCTTCCTACTGTATTTTCCACTCCATGCATCTGATGAAGTGGGCTCTAGCCCATGAAAGCTTATGACCAGATAAATTTGTTAGTCTCAAAGGTGACACAAGTACTCCTTGTTCTTCAAACATCTTAATAGGTCAATCTGAGTAAAGCAGTTGAGACCAAAATGCTGACCTACCTTAAAAAGATCTACCAAAGTACCCTGTGGAGTTCAAACCTTCCATCCAGTCAGAATCCAAAACACTCCATCAGCAAGAATTGAAATACCAACACTGACAACTTTCATGTTTAATCTCCTTGTGCTGGCTCTGCAGTTGCATCACAATGGACTATTGCCCTATGCGATCTAACAATTAAATAGAGACAGGCCTTCTCCACACTTGGATAGAACTCCAGTGTAAACCCAAATTCTTAAAGTGATATTTGCAAGTCAGGTGATGGTACTCAACCAATATCCCAGCATGCTGCTGTTAGAAATTACATTGCTTGGTCCAAATGTAAAAGGAAGAGCAAATTATGAAGGAAATAATTAAATGCATAGAGGTAAATGTAATGCAACATGGGATTACCACAGGTAGATCGTGCCAGACTAACCTGATTTCCTTCTTTGAGAAAATAATTTTTAAATAAGGGAGGTGCAGTAGATCTAATACATTTGGACTTCAGTAAAGCATTTGACATGGTACCACCTGGGAAATAATTAGGGAAGATGGGGATCTGCATAAGCATTGTAAGGTAGATAAAGAACTGGCCAAAGGGGAGAAGGCAATGGGTTGTGATGAAAGGTGAATTCGTACTGGACAGAGGTTACTAGGGGAGTATTCAATATTTTTATTAATGACCTTGGCACAAAAAGTAGGAGTGTGCTAATGAAATTTTCTGATAAGAAGTTGGGGTGCAAAACAGGAGGAATCATGTGAAGATTTAAAACAACAACTGATACATAGAATTTCAACACTGGTTCTTGTATCAGGAAAGCCTATTAAAATTTCAGAAGATGCGTAACAGTCTGGGTTAGGTGCAGTGATTTTACAGAAGAATGAGGATTGTTGGCAACCAGTGGCATATGCATCCAAATCACTGACTGAGGCAGAAACCAGATATGCAGAGATCGAAAAGGAGCTTTTAGGAATACTGTTTGCCTGTGAGAGAGTCAATCAGTATATTTATGGACAGACAGTGGAAGTTGAAATGGACCACAAGCCCCTGATAATGTTATTTAGCAAACTGCTACATGACTGTACCTTAAGATTCAAAGAAAGATGATAAAGCTGCGAAGTATGATTTGGTTGCAACCTACATGCCCAGTAAATCATGTTCATGGCAGATGCACTTTCCAGAGCAGTGGCTCCCATGAAACCAGAGAAAACTTTCGAGACAGAGACGTAAGTCTATGTAGATTCAATTGTAAAGTCAACTCCTATAGCTGACAGGAAACTGCAACACATAAGAGAGGAAACAGAGAAAGATGAATCATTGGGAATCCTTAAAGAAGTGATAATAAAGAGTGGCCTGAAGAAATAAACAGTTGCTGTCCAAGTATAAGAGACTATCAGAACCACAAACATGAACTTAGGGTGATTTTCAAGGGCAGCAAGGTTGTAATTCCAATGAACCTTGGAAAAGAACTGCTATGGAAGATCCATGAGGGTCATTCAGGAATTGAGAAGTGCAAACAATGAGCACAAGGAGGAGTTGTATTGGCCACAGACCAATCACTACATTACTAATGTGGCAGGAAACTGCTTTTCCTGTTTGAAATATAAGCCATGCCAAGAGGTCGAGCCACTGAGACCTCATCCAGTTCCACAAAGGGCTTATAAGAAAGTAGGCCAGGGCCAGCTTTAGGGCAATTCCACTGATTCCTGGGAATCAGGCCCCGCGCCTAAGAGGGCCCTGCAGCGTCCAGTAGAAGGGCACCGCACCCTCCGCCAATTGAGTTGCCGCCAAATTGCCGCCATCTTTGGCGGCGGCTCAATCGCTGCCACTGTCTTAGGCATCAGCTCTTTCTAATTGGGCCCCGCACATCCTAAAGCCGGCCCTGAAGTAGGCACTGACTTATTCCCCTGGCAAAGGGTTATTTTCATAATCACAGATTATTCTTCTCTGTATCCGGAAATTTGCACACTTCACAGTACTAATAGTAAGCCAGTGATAGCCAACATGAAAGGAATCTTCTCCAGAGATGGAATTCCTGATGAAGTCTTTAGCGATAATAGGCTGCAATTTTCCAGTGCAAATTTTAGGCAATTTGCCATAGATTGCAATTTTCATCATAAAACATCATCTGAATTACCCCCAATCAAATAGACTTGTGGAAAGATCTATACTGACAATAAAGAACCTTATGAAAAATACTCTTGACAGTGGGGGTGATATGTATAAAGCATTACTGGTTTACCGAAGTACACCCCTGGAGAATGGCTTTTCTCCTCAGCTCAGCTGTTAATGGGAAGAAGGATCAGATTTAATTGACCAATTACTGATAGCTTGCTGAAATCTCATAACAATGAAACTATATGGAAGATGAAAGAAAATCAGAAGTGGAAGAAGAAATATTATTTTGGCAAAAGGGAACGCGATCTTCCGTCTCTTAACCAAGGTGGATAGAGTGCGCCTGATGTCTCACACCTGTACTACTTGGGGCCAAAGGGGTACCGTTAAAGAATAGCTGCATCTAAGGTCTTATGTAGTATAGACTGACCACAGAGACACCTTTTGACATAATCGAAGGGACTTATGACTAATCTCAGAACATTCCAACACATTGACAGTAGATGTGGAGTTTGGCATTTCCCATCTGACTAATCCTTTATCAACGTACAAAAGAGAAACTGTCAAGGAACAAGAGAACAATTCAGATTCTAACCAAAATGTTGATACTGAGATGATTAGAGCAGGAGCTTAAATGTCCTGAAAGACTTCGTAACCTTCCTGAAATACCCCTTTTCCAGGAAAGTGAAACATTGGGCTTATGAAAATTACATGAGTTAAGAAATTTAATGCATGTGTCATTAGATTGTTGTTAGCTATTTTATATGAGAGTTAATTTGTTTTTCTTTAAGAGGGAAGTCGTAGAGATATGTTTGTAGAAGATTATTATTTAGAGATGTTCCCTCATAAGTGACAGTATTATGAACATAGGAATTTGGAGATGTGCTCTGGAGGCAGAGGTTGGGAACACAGCATGGCTACATACAGCCCCTCACAGCAGAAGCTCTCCAGTTTATTTTATTAAAAGTTTTATTCCTTTCTCATTCATTTGGTTTGTTATTTAATGAACCCCAAGATTACTACAGAAGCCATTCCATAGCCATGATCATCATTGTTGCCTTTCTTGCACCTTTTCCAGTTTCATTAGATCTTTTTCAGGTGGGACAACCAGAATCAGAAACAATATTCAAGGTGGATTTATATACACAGCTTGCCTTTCATATCCCAGCTGAAGTACTGGCAGCTAGAAAACACTTTTTACTTGCCAGCTGAACAATTTTAATATGGAAACCATTCAGGGGGACAGCATGCTGCATGTTGAGGTTCTATAATTGGGATTTATTGCAGACAGTGTTTCTCTTGATGGTGCATGGGCCAGGTGAAAATTCAGCTGAGTCTTCCATGGCTGTAATTGGTTCTGTGGTGAAAATGTAGTAAACATAATGAAATAAGAGATATGACTTAGAACACACATAAAGCAGATCTGTGGAAAAGAAAACTCACTTTTGCATAGTTGCTTTATTGCAATAGATATATTTTAAGAGACTAACCTAAGGTCAAACAGTAAGTCAGTGGCAGGGTGAGGATTATTACAAAGGAGTTCTTGGCTCAATTCACTAAACCATGCTGCCTCTATTAGTATGTATTCAAAGCCAATGTCATTTATTAATATTAATAGTAGTAGTTGGTAATGGGATAAAGTGTTAAATGGCTTCTACAGAAGAATGTCTGCTTGTGAGGACATTAGAACATAGAACAAGCATCTATGGAGTGTGCATTGGTACATACAGCAGAGGATGTGATGGTTTTGCTATTTCACATACCATACAGAGTTATTATTTTCCCCACATAGAGCTGGCCCAGGGTCATATAGGTCCCTGGCAAATATCAGAACAAAGTTCTTCACACCTGGTAGGAGATCATAAACAACAACATATGCATGTCCAAACCTGCTTCACTGGGGGTGTTTCTGGGACTTCTTGGATGGGGAGAGAAATATCTGTCATCCTAGTGTTCCCTGATAATCCAGTTCCACAAAATGGTTTAAAAACCGGTTCTATTCTTACCACATTGAGAAGATGTTCCTTTGTCAAGGAATAAGGTATACATTTGAAGTTCACAATCAAATGATCATGTAGCTACCCTACCTACACTGTCAAAATAATAGGATTCTCTCTGCTCATATTCAAAGTCTATGCATAGGTATGCAGTCTGCTAAAACACAGCAAGATCCTGGTATGCTGCCACATTTCTAGTGCATTAATAATCCGCAGGCAACAAGCTTTTCTGACTGCAGAGAAATCACTAAATAAAAGAAATATAATTAACACATTGTATGAATGAATAAAGCACTGTGACAGACTGGAAGACTAACCATTCTGACAGATCCATGTAAAGAATGAAACACAAACTCATGATTCTCAACACCATAGTATAATTTATCCTCTACTTTAAGAGTCATTCTTTGGCATAAGGAGTAGAACAAGTGACTCATGCTCTGATCCTGAAGGTGCAGAGTGCCTCTTGTCATGTAAACTGATTTGAAGGCACCTTGTAGTAATAGGCTCTAAGAATGCAACTGAAGTCTAGAAGCAGGGATGCAAGCCAAGCTTTGCCACTTATCACAACAGATGTGCTCAGGCTAATCAAAAGGGCTCCCTTGTGTGTTCCACGGGTGAAAGAACAGAGAGGCGAATTCTCCTCTCTTCCAAAAGGCTATTCAATATTCAAATGAAGGCACAGCTCCCATGAAATAGCCAACAGGAGCTACATGCAATTCCAATAGCAGAATTTGCTATAAAGACAAGATTGCTCTTACCTTTGCAAAGCTCTGTGCTTGGGGTTCTATCTACCTCCTTCCTCACCTGCACTTGACCAATGTCACCCAGTTCTCCTGTCTATCTACAGCCACTTCTTAAAGGCAGAGGCAAATCCCTTTTAAGCCAGATAGTGGAGCCAAAGAGAAACTTCCCACCATGGAAGAAAAGGGAAGGTAGTTATGAAGTTCAGTCTCTATTTTGATGATCTGTTAGCACCAGTCAGATGGAAATGCAAACCGGGAATCAAGGATAGCGATGTGGGATGAAAGAGGCATGTGTTTGATAGGAGACTGTTCTGGAAGAGTGGGACACGGCCTAGCTGAATAGCTCTAAGGCCATTCTTATAACACAATTTATATTTTCTGAAGAAAACTTGTTATAAAAAGGGAAGCACACTTTTCATAAGTCTTTTAGGATGAGGCACACCATTAGCCAGAATTATACCCGCGTAGATACTAGCTAGCCCGTTTCATCAGCGTGCTATGTATATTAATAGTTTGTACACCACGTGACTTTTCCAGAACAGTTCAAAATACAACACTAGATTGCAGACACACTCACAAAGCCTAGAGTTGTATGAGATGAATGGCACACACACAGAGCACACTGTTGTGCAATACAACACTTAGATGCTCCCCATCTGTATTTTATTTCTAAAACATATTTTACTTATTAGTTTCACTTACAATGTCCCTCCAGTTCCACTGTAAAAGAGGATCCTGCCAAAATACAGGGCTGAGCAGATGCCTTGAATTTGTATGAATATATAATAAATCTTAATAAATAAAAATTAACTGCCTGTCCATTGCATGTACAAAATCCACAAGTACAAACAGGCATTTTAGTTACTAAAAAAGCCACCATGTTTTGGGTACTGAAACTTGCAGATGATTATATGCTTTTGGAAATAATAATAAATCAACATTTTTGCACAAACTGAAATGCAGGAGGAAATTATTTCTTTATTAGACACTTTTGCCCTGAAACTTCATTTGGGAGACTCTTCTATACTAATCTTTAAGAATGCTTTCATTTTAATATCTGGTCTCTGTGTGTCCAACAGGAAACATTGTGCGTCTTTAGTTGTAAAGGTTTTCTCCAAAGGAACTGTTCAGTGGTTTTGGGCAGAGTTCTGTCCCCACAGGAAATTATAACCTCATGTGAGATCATAAACAAAGTTTCTGCCCAACGTCTAATCCAGCTCCACCCTAATCTCCAAAAATATAGTCTAGATGAAAGGGAAACACTGATACGAAGGTGTCATGGCATTACAACTGCTCTGGTCACTACTGATTTTTCAGCTTTGCACTGTACTTCTTGGAGTTTAAATGTAGCTTCAGCCAGAGCCGATTCAAGGCAGCAGAGACTCCTCAACTGCAGATGAATTGCCTACCGTACCACAATGTAGGTTACCCTAATTCCTCACAAGTGGTTCCTCAATTGGGCTAAGGTGCAGTGTACAAAGCCAATACCAACCCAACGCGACCAGTCTATAGCGCCAGCAGCTGAGAGGACTCTATCCCTGCAGGCAAAAACCAACCAAACATTCCTCGGCAGAATCCGGCGCGAGGCTCTTTGGCTTTTAGAACTAGGGCTACTTCGGCGCTGGGGTTGTAATCAGGATCTTAATTCAGCCTCCACTGACATTCAGCCCAGCCCAGCCCAGCCCACCCTCACTGCTCGCAGCCCCCAGACATTCACACCAGAGCTCCTACCTCTTGGCTTTTAATTCACCTTCATGGTTTCCCTTTTCTCCGCCGCTTCCTTGAAATCGCTCCGCGGAGCAGCTGGCGTCTCCCGGTTAATCCCCGCCGGGCTGGGTCCGCAATCCCCTGAGGCCGCTCATTAGTGTAATCACCTGCTGGTGGCCAAGCCGAGTCACCCTGCTCAGACGGGCTTGTTCCCCCTCCCGCCCGGCTGGACGTGTTTCCAGAGGGTTGAACCACATGCCTGGACGAGGAGCCGCTGCAAAGCCCGGAGCGCTCTGCTCCTGCAGCTCTACCGCTTGCAACCGGCAGCTCGCTCAGCGGCACCTCCCCCGGGGGGCGCTCAGCTGGGCCGGGGGTCGGGCTTGCGGGGGCGGTTCCGTGGCAGCTGCGGAGTAGCCAGAGGGGAGCCGTTTCCAGAGCGGCGGTGGCTACTTCAGAGTCGCTCTTCCTGTTGCTGCTCTGCTGGGCGGGCACATCCCAGAACCGCTTCAGGCTCGGCTGGGGGCCACAGGGCAAGACCGCCGGATGTTTCCCATCCCAGATATAAGTGCGATCCGATTGTACCACTGGCGCTAGCAGCCCGACGCTGCTAGGTTACAGGCTGCTCCGCCGGCCCAGCCTAAGCATTTCCTTTCTACCGTCCCCAGCTAACTTCCAGCAACCAGCAGAGCGGGCTTCTCCCCACGCGGCCAGCTGCAGGGGCATAAGGAAGCACGACCCAGGCAGCTAAACTGTTTCTATCCCATTCGGGGAATGCGTCCTGCCTGAAATAAACCGCTACAGCCACAGCGGCCGTGTGCGGGGCAGGGTGGTCGCACGCTCTGCTTTTTTCTGTGAGACCTGTAAGCAGGCAATTCGTGCCCGCCAGACCCTTGCTGAAAGCAAAGAGCGCTCCCTCCAGACCAGAGTTATTTAAAGAGATCCGCATGCAAATCCTATCTTCCCTGTTTCAAATTAATCCCCCGCTGAGGTTGCAACGAAGCTATTATTTGTGACACTCTGTCATGACACATGGTGTTTGCTGCTAGAAGCAATGTCTGTCTGATGAGAGACAAAACCGAACACCGTATCACTTGTGATCATTTAAGATCGCGTTGCAATTTTTCACAGCCGTTGTGGCCAGTTTTCAACTTGGACAACTACAGTCCGGCTTCTTAAATTACCTTTCGGCTTCAGTTGGATATTGTATTTTTCACTTCTGTTTGGACACTGTTTTGATTACACTCCTGTGCCGGTTGAGGCTGCGTATTGTTCTGAGTGTAATGTAAAATCTTCAATCCTAGTTTACAAAATATATATACAGCTAAATTAGCAGGCCACCTTGAAGCTCAGCAGTGGAAGGGTAACATCTTTTCCCCACTACAGTCCTGCACTGAAGCCTGGCAAATATTTTACTTAACTTGATCAAGATGCCTACGAGCTAAAATTTAAAATGCAGTTCTTTTTCAAAATGTGGCTAGACAAAAATGATCCTCTTGACATAGACACAGAGAGCAGATATACTATTTAAAACATCACTGCTTATTTGTAGTAGCTAAAAAGCTGTATTACTTTTTACTTCCAGTAGTCCTGCGGAGCCAATGGAGCTCAAATATGACAGTTGGATACTGTTCTGCTTCCTGCCTCAACTAGAAAATTGTTAAATAAACGCTGTCTGTAGAATCGTTGTTGCTGGCAATTCCTGAGCCAGAAAGATCTCAGCCTGACTTTCGGATTGTGTGTGGAGGGCAGGCTTTTAAAAAGTCTACTTTTAAATGGAATACTTTTTCTCTGAAAATCACCAAGAAGCAATACACAGGGAACCATTCCATATGACTTTTACAGTCATTTTTCAGAGCAGGACCTCACCTTTTCTATTATGAACATAATAATAGTGATGGAGTAGCCAGTATTACAGCCTGAATTTTTGAGGAGACATATGCTTTCATTGACATTGGAGAAGTGATCTATAAATGTATCAGTTTGCTAAGCTAGTAATGCACTCTGAGTTCCTTCATTTACTTCAAACACAATGCTGCCTTTATGTAAAATTATATGCAACAAAAAATTACATTTACAGAACATTAAGCTTGCAAACTCAAGCACTCAGAAGGTAGGAACTGCCAGAATCAAGATTGCCTGTGCAATCTTAATTCAGCCACCTAATGCATATGTATTAAGATAGACTCTGATTACATGATCACATTTTTTTCCACAGGACAACCTTAATTCTGGCATTATAGTCACATGCCCACTGTGCCCTGCTGTGGGCTATGTCTCTCTCAGGCTACGTCTACACTGCACGATTATTTCGAATTAGCTTAAACCAATATTACAAAACAGATGTAATAAAATCGGTTTAGCGCGTCCACAGTGGGATCATGAAATCGACTGTTTGCGTCCATGGTCCAAAGCTACCATCGATTTCAGGAGCGGTGCACTGTGGGTAGCTGTTCCTCAGCTATCCCATAGTTCCCACTTCCGTGTTGAGAGCACAGTGCCTGATGGGGCAGAAAACATTGCCCCGGGTGGTGCTGGGTACAGCCTCACCCCTCCCTTTGTGAAGGCAGCAGACAACC
>NC_133774.1:23771253-23780990 GCF_003597395.2 Chelonoidis abingdonii
AAATCGATTTAAGGAGCCGTTTAACTCGATATTAATGACGACGTCGTGTGAACGGATACAGCGTTAAATCGGTATATCGGCCCTTAAACCGATTTAAAGTCGCAGTGTAGACCTGGCCACAGTGGGTACTTTTTCTTTATGGCCAGGAGAGCCAGGTAATACTAGGGTGACTGCCGCCTTGCCATGTGCATAGTTAAAGATAATGGATAATACAGAGAAATCAGTTACCTTTATGATTCAGAATTACATTATATTTCTCTAAAATGCATTTCTCTAGAGTGCATTAATTCAGGACATACTGGTATCACTATCAACAGGATCAGGGCCACACATGGTGCACGGGCCGTGTGGTGTTCTACAGGTGGAAGGAGAAAAATTAATCCCCTTATTTTAATATTTCTATAAGAGACATAAGGCTGCTTGTAGTAATACTAGTGAGTATTAATGTAACAAGTTACACAACAGAATTGCAGCAAGAAACATACATGCAGGAGCTATAGTGAAATTTAACATGGTTTGAATCCATTTCTCTAAATGCTTGCAGTTCTCATTTCATAGAAAACTGGATGATCTATAAAAAATAGGTAGAGCAGCTGGTATGCATTTCAAAGTCAGCTATTGTGATGTAAGTCAAAACAATATTTTAGTCATATGTTTTACTACAGGTAGAAGGATTAATGTATCAACACATACATCAAGTTTTTAGAAAGGAAAACGGCTGTATACACATAGCGGTAGCCAGCAGGACTACTCAGAATAACAGATCCACTCCTACTGCAGTACTTTACCTACTGCATATGAAATGGTGTCAAACTCATTCTGTAGTGACATTTATCATTTCAGACCACATACCAGAGCTACAAAATTAAGGCTATATAATTACCTCCCTCCATTAACTGCCTCGCACTGCAGTTCACAGACGTTTGGCACAAAGATCAACAGCAGAATATGGCCTTTGTGTAGTCACTAATCTTTTAGGTCCCAGTCCTTCAATGAGTACTGCCAGATAGTGACATTATCATTGCATTCATCATCACTTAATGGGGAAAAATGGTGTGAGGCATTTTTAGGGCCAGTGCTTTTTTTTTTTTTTTGCTTCATATCTGTTTCCATATGCAGTTAGCATTTTGGATGCAAATCAGGTCTCAGGTAACTTGTGACACAGTTACAACTACACACCTAAATGATACAGAAATCTGACCCATAACATGTCATTATCAGGATTAAGAATCAACAGTTCATTGAGATACATAGGGCATGTCTACACTACCATCGGATCGGTGGGTAGCAATCGATCTATTAGGGGTCGATTTATCGCTTGTAGTGTAGATTCGATAAATCGATCCCCGATCGCTCTCCCATTGACTGCTGAACTCCAGCAGTGCGAGAGGCAGATGAATCTGGTGTCACTCTGCTGACATCCATACTCTCTGGACTGGAGTATACTCAGCCTCGTTGAGTTCCCTAACTCTCCATGCAGTCTGCCACCAGAAAGCCATAAACAGCCTTCCACCAGTACCAGACCAGATACCATCACATTATGTGCCTGAAAACATAGCAGAGAAAATCTTCCCCTTGCACATAATTAACCCTTTCTTGACCACATGTTAACAAAAAGAGCCAATAAACACCAGCTGTAAATGGCCCTAAAGAGTCAGAGATGAAGCCCAGGATCAGTGTTTCATAGAGCCATCCAGGCCATGCACGGGTAGGGCTCCATCTGTGTCTGTTACGGAGGCTGCAGAAGTCATGGATTCTGTGACTTTCCGAGATCACTGTGACTTCTACAGCAGACAGTGTGGCTGACCCCAGGGCCACCCAAGCGGCTGACTCCTGGGCCGCTGCTCAGGTGGCCCCAGGGACAGCCGTACCTGCTGCTGCTGGACTGGTTCTGCAGCCAGGCAGCTCCACAGCCAACCGCTCTGGCCTGTTCTCGGACTGCCGAGCAGCTGACCCTGAGATGGCCAGAGCAGCCACTGCTGACGGTCCCCAGGTGACCCTCTAAATCCTCCCCCTGCAGCGGACCCCCAGGGTTCACCCTCCAGAGGCCCCTCTTCCCAATATGTAGTAAGGAGCATTCATAGTATTCACGGACAGGTCACGGGGCCATGAATTTTTGTTTATTTCCCAATAACCTGTCCATGACTTTTACTAAAAATACCCATAACTAAATTGCAGCCTTATGCATAGGTGCTGGAACTAAGGGTGCAAGGGTGCTGCTGGCTTGAAGTGGTTTCCATCATATACAGGGTTTACAATCTGGTTCAATGGCTCTCGGCACCCCCACTCTACAAATTGCTCCAGCACGCCTGAGGCCATGCCCCTTTTGTTCCATACACATCTCCTTGGAAGGAGCCAATAAAACAGTACTAAATTTAACCCTTTTCGGGGAGGGGGACCGGGGCAAGTTATTTTTTTGTTAAAAGTTTTTGATTATCATCAACAAACTCCAACCAGCTTTAGAACTGGTTGGAGGGAAAAAAAAGGTTTTTTTTGAAAAAGAAAAAAAAAGTGTGGTTTTTTTGGGTTGAAAATGGTTTTTTCAAAGGGAACAAGCAGCCAGCCACTGCAAGGGCTAAACTACTATTATTTGTAAACTCTCACTCATTTCCCTTCCTCCTGCCATACAAAAAGGAAGATTTTTTTTTTAATCTTGTAACCTCAGTCTAATAATACATTCTCACAGCAAACTGTAGTTTTGTAAGCAACAAACAGAGGTAGTCTCTGTTGTCACTAGTGGAGCAAATGCCCGACACAGGTAAAACACTCCCAGAAAAACAAAGTGTAATTAGCAGTACTGCTAACAGGTGGTGAAATTCACCTATCATTTTGTACAGCCACCAACAGCAAGCTAGGTAATTTGCAAAGCAAACATGAATGAGACTCTAGCCCCAAAGAGTTTAAATTCCACTCTGACAAACAGTCTGGGAGCATAATGTAGTCAACTCTCATTCTGTGGGCAAGTCAGTGATAGAAAGGTAAGACAGGTGTCATCTGATTCGTAAAAATCTACAGAATCATAATTTCAATGGTGTCACCCTCTGTAGCATGGGGGGGGGGAGGGCTTGCTGTCCCTCCAGGTCCACCAGTTGGTGGAAATGTTGATAATTCAGTGTCATCCGAAATGGGTCAAGTTGGGTATTATTCAGAAGCTCTTTCTCCCACAAATGCAATGGTACCAAACACGACAAACCTAGAATAATTAAGTACATACTTGAGAAAATGTTTAAAAATTAACTTTTAAAATTATACTTTCACAGAGACATGCATAGCTTAAATAAAAAAGTCACTGATCTTTGGTAATACTAGGGGAGTTAGTCTTGACATATAAGAATGAAAATCCTCATCAAAGTTAACATTAGCGTCATCTCTGTCTAGGGCACCACTGCTAGACATGTTGTCAAACTGATCCTCATCTGCACTGCACTTGCACGTCTCTGTACCAGGCAGGCTGCTGGCCAAACATTTGTAGGGTGGTAAGCATCTGGTCTTTAATTAGCTGATGGATTGATTCAGGAGCACATGGTATTTCACACATAACTGGTGTGATCAGTCCATCCTCCAAAAGACCCTCCATGTCTGAATAGAATGCGCTTGATCATCCTGGAGCCATTCCATTGCTTGATAACTTGCCCTCCTGACGCATAAATGCATCCCTTGTCAGTGTCAATTTTTCTCCATTTGTCTGCTTCTTGGAAAACATCCACCAGCATAGCTCTACAAGTGTTGTAATGTTGGTCTTCAAATGATAAACTTGGCATATGAACACTTCCAGTGCATTTATGATGTCATCAGTGACTGTCCCTGCCATTCTGAGTACCCTCACAGTGAGGAGAGAATCATTGGAGACTGAATCAAATGCCTTTTAGTAAGATCATTTGGTCTTTCCAGCCAACCTTCCAGTAGTGTCGCATCCTTAAAGGGTATGGAAAACTGGCTATGCAGTGACTTTATTGGGCCACATGATAGGAACACCTCTCTGACAGATATACAGCAATTCTGTTCCCCCAGCAGTAGGTACAAAAACAGAATCTTGTGGAAGTCTTTAATAGTGTCTCATAGAGAGCACTGGAATGTCTGTGTCTTGTGCAAAAATCTGGAGTTTAATAGCACCTTTCTCTGTGGCATTGATGGCATGCACGATAATTTGGAGTGTCAACCTCCTCCTGAGAATAATAAAAAATCTCCACTGAACAGTGCAAGACAGCAGCTTCATTGTGCTATACAGTGATGAAATTCTTTGAGCAATTCTTTGCATGCTGGAGCATTTTTTCTGAAAGGTATGCAGTTAACATCCTTCTGCCCCACACTCACATGTAGCTTCTTCAGACATTTGGAGATGTTAATGAAGTCAATGATTTTGTACTGGACAGCTGCAACACCACGGAGTCTCTTCTTTCTGATAATATTTTAATTGATCACTCTGCATGTGTGTCAAACACGAGGTGGACTTTGACATAGGTCCAGTATTTTTTCTGTAGTCTCATAATGAAGTGTTCAACCAAATCTCAGCAGCTGTTAACAGTTTCTGGTTTGTTGAGAGCTTGTACCTCAGCCTACCATCTATGATTGCTACAATGAAAGGCCTCTGCTTGTATAAGGTACAGGTCACATTGTCAATAAGTGCTGGCTTAGGAAGACCATGCAAGATGTGCATTAGTTTGCTTTTCACCTGGCACGTAATGCATGATTCCATCACATTCAAACATCAATCATGGTACGACTGTCATGGGGTCTACAAACCCCATACTGGGCCTACACAGATGGGGGAGGAGAACCTCTCCTGTTCACAAGCAAGCAGCTTGATCACACCCCCACGCACCTGCCAGAGCTGCCAATCACGGAGACAGGCACCCAGACCTGCAACCAATAGAGGGGAAAAGCCCTGCTATAAAGGAGAGGGTACAGAGAAGGAAGAGGAGGCAGAAAGGCCTGGTACAGCAAAGGGGAGATAGCCCTGCACCAGCCTTCCTCAAAAAAAGTAACCAAGAGACTGAAGCAGACTGAGAACCCTAACATTGAAGGGCTGTTTGTCTTTTGGAGGTGACAGTCCAGGTATTGACCTGGTTGAAGACAAGATAAGGAGGCTCAGTCAGGAAAAGCTGGGGTGCCTTGAAAAACTACACCAAGATACCACAGAGAACTCATACAGTACTTTCCCCAAAGTCTCATGTAGATCAACATCACTCTGAGACAGACACAACCAAGACACAAGCAAACAGTGACCTGTCTGCAGTTAGCTCTATAATGTTCCCTGCTACCTTTACTCCACTTTCTTCTTTACATTCAAACACAGTTTTAGTCTTGTTCTTCAGATTGATGAAGCCTTGGACAATTCTTTGGGTTTTGAAGGCTTCATGCAAGTCATGACCCAAAGTATTCATCCAATTAACATCTTTAGCTATCTCCTGAAAGCTGCTTTCATAATAATATTAATGAGCTCCGGTCTGTCATATATGAATGGGTTGCCAATGTGAGGAAACTCATCCTGTAAATGTAAAATTGCCCCTTTTTTCGTATTTATCAGCACTTAATGAGTCTAGGTGGTGCTGGGTTACTTCTGGAGAAGTCATCCCAGCCATGCTTAATGTTTTATTTGAAATTTGATGGAGTTTTGGGGTTGTCTGGAAAAACCAAGAAGGAGCATTTAGAGGCTGTGTTATGCCCACTAACCCCACAACAACTTTCACTGCTCTGTTTCGTGTTGTAGAGCTTCATCTGAACCAAGTGCACAGAAGGGTACTGGCAACCTTTTAACAACCCAACTTCCTTTTCAAAATTCCTCCCATAAGTCAGGGTCAGACTTTTCTACACTTTTTATTTCAGTGAGGTACCAGCCAATCATCGTAGAATACCCGGTTAAATCGAAAGCAAAAAAAGTATTTCAAAAATCTTCCAGTGCAGCAAGATGCAAATTTCAAACAGCAGTCACAACAGATCAAATAAAGGGTAGCAAAAACTCAACCATCTTCATGAACTGCTGCACCATCCCCAAAATTGGCTTAATTGCTGATTCAGTCTTACCAAATTACTTGATCCATTCAGCTCTCCATCATGTGCAATAGGTCATTGAGAGCTGAAAGTACACTGGATGTGTGGCTCTGGGAAATGACTTCAGACACATCAGTGTGCTTTTCTAACAAGACATCTAGGTAGGATTTTTGAAGGGCAACAAGTGTTTGTGTGTGTGCTTCCTCACTAGAATTTGGTTCACAATATTGTGTCACTATACAAAATCCCCCAGATCCATATCCCATTTGCAGATGAATTTGAGTAATTTCTGGCTGTATGCTGACATCTTAACCAGTACCTCTTAACACTTCTTTTGGCATAATAAACAAAACTGATAGTCAGTACCATTGAACTGCTTCTTTCTTGCCAGTGATGGCAAATCAACCCGAGGCTCTCCTTCCACTTTCAGTAATCTGTAACCTTAAAAAAAAAAAAAATCAATCAAGTTCTCAGCATTAACATGCAACACGGTTCACGTACCATGATTCGAGGGCCACAATTTACTTTGTGAGGGCTACATGTTTAACATATCTTGTAAAAGGATCATTTTAAAAGTTGATTTTTAAACATTTTCTCATTCTGCTAGTACTCAGTATTTAGGTGCGTCGTATTGATACCATTGTGTTTGTGGGAAAGTGCATCAGTCGAAAGTCCTAACTCGACCCATTTCAACGACCAGTATATCAAAATTTCCAATCAGACCTGGCAGCAGGGCCATGGTGGCGCAAGTCCCCCCCTGCTATCAGAGGGTGACCACCTTGATTAGTACGTTCGTAGTTTAACTACATAGGAAATATTTCTTCACCCAGTATGCTGTCTCTCTCTGGATGCTGTGAGGCCAAAAGTTATAATGGTTTCAGAATTAGAAAATTCATGGAGGATAGGTCATCAATGGCTATTAGCCAGATGGTCAGGGATGCAACCCATGCTTTCTGAATGCCAGAAACTGGAACTGTATTGAGATGGATGCAAATATTGCCTGTTCTGTTCATTCCCTATGAGCATCTGGACTGGCCACTGTTGGAAGACAGGATTGGATAAATGGACCATTGGTCTGACCCAGTATGCCATTTCTTATGTTTATATAGATTTTTATGAATCAAATGATACCTCCCTTGCCTTCTATAATTAACTGCCCATGGAATTACACATTTCCAGTACTATTAAACAGGAGCTGATATTCAAAACATGAGAGCTCTCATTTTTTCAAAGTGGAATTTCAGGAACTCTTATCTCTGCACTATCTGTCTGTTAAGGGGTGACACTATTCATAGCCCTCCCATCTCCTTTGCACAGTGCCTTCTGGAATCTGGTTCCAAATATACTAACCAGAACCTGGCCCTCAAGAATGGAGTTGTTTATGCAAGTTTATAGGGAGCATTTGTTCAGTTAGCAAACAACCATGTATACCGAAGTGTTGTTTTTTCATTCAAACTTTTATATAGATGATCATTTAAAAATAATTTGTCACATAAAAAATATTCTACTGTAAGAACATCTGCCAACCACTCTTTACGATAACTAGAGTAGTAGAAATAAAACGTGTACGTGTTGCACCTAAGTATCAGCAGGCGTAGCCGTGTTAGTCTGGACTTAAAAGCAAAAGAGTCCGTGGCACCTTATAGCACTACAGACTTATAAATATACCTGCCCTGAAATTTCCACTACATGCATCCGATGAAGTGGGTATTCACCACGAAGCTCATGCTCCAATACGTCTGTTAGTCTAAAGGTGCCACAGGACTCTTTGCCGCTTGCAGCTAATTATTTTGCTTTACTGAGCCTTCTGTAACATAGAATCATAGGACTGGATGGGACCTCAGGGTCATCTGGTCCAGTCCCTGGACTCAAGGCAGGACTACACTTTAGCTAGATCAGTGGGAGCAGCCAACCGAGGCCACTGGGAGCCACGATCAGCCGAACCTGCAGATGCGCCGGTAAAAACTGGCCAGCCCGTCAGGGGCTTTCCCTGCAACAAGTGGCAGAACAGTTTGGGAACCACTGAGCTAGACCATCCTGACAGGTTTGTCTAACAGCTTTAAATCTCTAATGATGGAGAGATTTCACAACCTCCTCAGGCAATTATTCCAGTGTTTAACCACTCCGACAGTTAGGAAGTTTTCCCTAATGTTCAACCTAACCTCCTTGCTGCAGTTTAGCCCATGCTTCTTGTCCTATCCTCAAGGTGTCAAAGTTAGACTCAGGACTCACAGTGTTGTCAGACACTCTGTTTTATTAGCGCTCTGCTAATACCCAGATATGTGAGCACCATACAAGACACAAACTATCTTATTTAACAGATAAAGGGGGGGAGCACTTAGCAGATAACAAAGAAACAGAATCTGATAAGTTTTACCTGGGCTAGCCAGCATATCTATTTCCTTACTTAACTATTACGATCTTCTGTTAATGTTTTGCATTAGCACCTGTTTATGCCTAATGTTTCTTTTCCTGCACCTGTATTCAACATTTTTATTTCTGCTTAAGGTACATACAACATTGCTTAATCCATTCTTATTTTACAATATAATTAATTCTACTTTCACAATCCCTCTTGGTCAACTCACGCCATGACCAAAAAATTACTGGTCCACAAATGAATTGTTCTTTATTTCTTTAGCGGTGATATTTAAATCATCATATTACACTGGTTTGGGGCACGCTACTGTGACATGTCTACACCATTTTGGATGCAAGGAGATAACACAAAAATCATTAGGATGTCAACAGCATGTCAGGGCTCCCTGAAACAACCAGTTATATGCAGACAATGAACAGTTACTTAGCCACTCCATAAGAACTCGGCTCTACTTGGGAAGATATAGATTTTGTTCTAAGTGGCTAGCGCATTATTACCTCATGGTATCGCAGGTATAAACGACAATATTGTTTCCATAGGAGACACAGTCTCTCCTTTGCCGCCAGCACTATGTCATGCCTGACGGTCCTGGAGGGCCACCGTCAGATCGCCGTGTTTTTTGGCCAGGCTCTTAAAACTTCTCCAGTTTATTTGCCATATTAACTATTACTTGTAACCTCAGGGCTTTTTTTTTGGCCTGGTGTATTACTCCCCAAGTGGATATAGGAACTGCTATAGCCTCTTCCAGTGTCATTACTGTTCCATATTGTGTTACACAGACAAGGCTCCAGTGAGGTCTGGGAATTGAGTGGATAACCAGGACGGACACCCTTTTAGAGTGGGCTGGCATGTGGCTGCAGAATAATAAGGGTCTGAGCTATCCACATTGCTGGGGTAAAGAATGTCATATGTGACTCCCTGACCTTAAGACACCAGCAGCCGAGAACAGGCACCACGAGTGCATGTTGGAGGTAGGGCGCGCCCTTCTGGTTTTGACAACCTCAACTGAGGGAACTGCAGTCACGTTTTATGTCCCACCAGGCAGCAGGCACTAGGCTCACTACTGCTTCTTCTTGGGCCTTGCTTTATGTACGCGTCTGCTTCTGGCAACCCTATGAGAGCGTAATTTAAGGTATTGCAGGCTGTTCCTCTACATCTTCCTGGAGCAAAATTGACTCTGGCGTGGTCCTGAGGGATGAGTTATGCATACATTTTCTCATTCACACAAATAGATGAGAATACAAACAGTAGTTTAATCGAGCAAAAAGCATTGCAATCAACCTTGCTAAGTTTTACATTGATAACCAGAGACAATGTCATTGAGACCGGCCTTTAACGTTTCTCTAATTTACTTAACATAGTCACA
>NC_133774.1:23781090-23783532 GCF_003597395.2 Chelonoidis abingdonii
GACATTAGAGGGTCTATTGTTAAGCAATAGAATTCCAACTGGAATCAAGTACCCAGCAAATCACACCAGTAAATAAGTGGGCGTTTGTGTTTTGGCGTGAGATTTACATATCGAAAGAGTAGCAAACAGAAGAAAAACGAGTTGCTAGGCGAACCAGGAACAGACGGAGAGCAGCATTCAAGACAATAACACCAGGAGGTCATCAATCACGAAGAAAACAGAATACCAATTGAGTTTACAAAGGAAAGCCTTAAAGGAACGAGCACTGCAACAAGCATTGACAACGGAAAAATTAACAAGAGACGATGGAACTAAGTAGGGCCGAACAAGAAGCCCAAAAATGCAGATCACGAAAGAAACACAAGATAAAAGAGGTGCCCACAAAATAAACAACAAGAAGACGAGGTAGCCCACAGAACGAAGAAGAAACCAGAAGGGAAAAAACCAACAGAGAGATGGAAAAACAGAGGAAGGCCATCGGCAGGCACCTGGAATTAAAAGGCTAAACAACTAGAACCAACACTCCTAAACAACCCTTCGCCTAATCTTCTCACACGACAAGAAATGTGCCAACTACAAGGCAGGTGAATGAGCACGGAACCTTTTAGAAAATTTGAAAGAGAACTCGCATTGGGTACAGCATCTCTGAAAACCATTAGATGCTAGCGCGAGGTACATCCCAGTGGACATTAGCAGAGTGCGCTTGAAATGCTAAAGGACAAGAAGAGGATTGGATACCACTGTTTCAAACCAAGGCAGATATATGGACATGGAATAATCCTCGTGATCACATGGCCGTCGGCGTTTCAGAACCAAAGTGGAACCAGATGGGTCATTGTACGCGGGTAAAAGACAACTGAGATGATTCATGCGCATTGGGGTCCCTCTGCTCTGTGAACCATAATTTGAGTTTCTGAGGGTTCTGAGGTCTTGAGATATAAAATTTGTTCGTCCAATAGTTCCCTCCTAGGAGAACAAAACACGCCTACCTACATTTGGGGAGGCATTTTAATCCTGATATCAGGTAACAGGGTCCCAATTCCATTGGGACGAAACTGGGGCATCTCCTACATGAAAATGAGCGCTCTGATGGTGTTCCGAGAGACATAACACGGTACAATCCTAGGATGGGAAAAACCCAAGACAATCTCACCGGGGCGGCGAGGAGATGTGAAGCCAATGGGATGAAGTGGAGAGAAACAAAAGCTAGTGCAAGGGGAATTGAAAAACTCCAGGGGGCACACCGACATAACCCTATCAACCGAGCGCGCAACGCAACCCACCGACAACCAAGGGAAGCCACCGAGCTCACTCTATTCCTTGCCGAGCCTAACAGTCTCCGAGGTAACTCCACCTCAACCATGACCCGATATTCTGGAAGATGCTATAAGTGTAATGAACTGGACATATAAAGAGCCAACTGCCAAAGAACCACGCCAGGCTGCAACTCATTACAACCACCATCACACCAAAGACTACCCAGGCCAAAACTCTGCTCAAATACCCTTGGAGCGAAGGGAACATTAATGGAGTAGTGGGCGAGATACGAGTAGGTCTAACCGTGTGAAGAGACAACAGGGCACAGTGTCAGCATATCACCATCTTCGCTGAGATCCCCTTCATCAACAAAGGCCAGAGTGACCATTGCTACCCCTTCATGTCACAACTGTAGACTACTCTACAGCTGAACTGCCTGTCCAGTATCATAAGGCTGAGTCAGGAAATGTGGACTTTGCAGTCTATGACAATTATTCCATCCCCATGCTGGGGGAAGACTTGGCCAACCAGGTAAGCGGGCCAACGAAGAGTTGGAATGTAACGCAGCTCAAACCGGCAATCTTCCAGACCATTCCTGTTCTAGAGCCGTCCACAGGGAACCCGTCTGGTTAACAAGAGACCTATACAGAGGTAGTGGAACTCGATACACCATGACAAACGGCTGCACAGCCACAGCACCTCCAGTCCAGGCCCGAAACTGGAACAGCAACCAAAACCAGACCAAGACCACATGCACACAATTTCAACGCCACAACACACAAGAAAGCGAGGTCCAGAGAACAACGTAACTGGCCAAAAAGTTTGAATTATGGACAAGCCATACAGAAAACGGCTCGGTCAGAGCCTGAAATACTCCCAAGTGCACCAAGCACAGAGCGTACACCGCAACGGAAACAACCCCATCACCTCCTCGCTTCCAGAGGGACCAAGCCAAGTCCAACAGTCTGAGGAAGACTGGTGTCCCAGCCTCAAGGAACAGTTACAGACTGAAGCAGAAAGCAGATGAACAAGCAATTCAAAAGCTTGGTGGCGAGCACGGAGCAACCCACCGAACCATTCTCAGCTCTTCTAACAGATCCGCTGTGAAACAGACCAACACCTTTTATACAAGTATTCTTTCTGGGGGACACAGAAGATGCAGCCGCACAAATGTTGGTGTTCCAA
>NC_133774.1:23783557-23785859 GCF_003597395.2 Chelonoidis abingdonii
ATGCGTGCCTAAGTCCCAACACTTGTCTACCTGAAATTCTTCTGCTCTTCACACTCCAGCCCCATCATCCCGAGCAGTCCAGGAGGAAGCGTGGAGGTAAAGCTCAAATACAATGCATTCAGAAGACGAGAGCAGAAAAATGGGAGCAGGGGAAGTATAACCAACCTGTCTTCAGCAAGAGTCAGCTGCTGCTCTGAAACGGCAGGGACAGGCGAGTTAGAGCTGGGAAAAATTAACTCTTTATGTTTCTATGCCCCTGGTCGACCAGGACCTTTTGGTGAGGCAACGTGGATAACCACTACACTACAGAAACTCTGTTGCAGTGTTCTGCCCCTCCCTCAAAGAACTAAGAACGTGCCCATACGGTCAGACGAAGCCCATCCACCTGCCCACACTACTGCAACAGGGCTAATGCCAGGTGCCCAGGAGGACTGAACCTAACAGGTCATGACAAGTGATCTCTCTCCTGCCATCCACGTCACCCTTGACAAAAGAAGCTAGGGCATCCCTCTCCGGCAGCATCCGATGATGACATTCGTAGACTTAACCTTCATTAATTTTATCTGCAAAAAGAAGAGAGAGTACTTGTGGAACTCGAACTGAACAAATTATTGAGCAAGCTTCTGGATTAAACCAACTCATTGTATGCCTGCCAGTGAATACAGCAGGAAGAGATAGATAGGAAGAAAACACAGGAACCATGAAAAATGGAATGTTGCAACACACTCATACAAGATGATCAGTTAAGGAGAGCTATTAGACAACATAGTGAGTATGGTGCCTTCTTATTTTCCCTCTTTTCCACCTAGGATGGCAAGTGAACTCTACAGAGGCTCCTCTGGGCTTGCACTGACTAAGGACAACAGCTGTGAGTGGGGTGCAGAGAGGGGATGGCTCATATTAAAGGACTTTTGGTTGCTGGACTTATGAACCGTAGGGAGAAGGACACTGGCCAGCTTATTTGGGGTGGGTGGGTCTTTTCCTCATGGTTTATGTTTATGCATTGGAGCTGCTGACATGACTTCTGCTAACCCTGGGCTTACATTGCAATGTAGACATACCCTGAGAGAGCATCTATACTGTGATAAAATCCCTGTGGCCTGTCTGGCCTGGATGATCTGATTTGGATTCCTGGGGCTCAGAGTGGAGCCCAGGCTTGGAAACCCTCACCTCTCGTGGGGTCTCGGAGGCTGGGCTCAAGCCCAAGTGTCTCCACTGTAATTTTATAACCCTGCAACACAAGCCCCAGAAGCCTCAATCAGCTGACCCAGGGTTTCAGAATAGTGACTTGGGTTTGCTAATGTCAGTGTAGACGTAATTCTAGGCTATGTCCACACTGCAATGAAACACCCAGGGCTGTCCCATGCCAGCTCAGGCTTCCAGGGCTTGGGCTGTGGGGTGGTAAATTTGCAGTGTAAACATCTCGGGTCAGGCTGAATACCGGGCTCTGGACCCCACAAGGTTGGGAGAGAGTTTAGCAAGCAAAAAAGGTAAAATGGCAGTGGAGCATTACCCTGGACTCAATGGCATTTCTCCACTGGTCTGTCTGCTTTGAGGCAGGGACAATAACACGTCCTGCTGCATTCGTTATTTCAAAGAGCAGTTTAGGATTTTCATTTTCACACACGGTGCACGAAGCAGGACTCAACCCTCGGTGGAAACTAAATGAGCTGCTCACAGATTCTGGCAGCCACAATGAGCCATTTGGTGTGAGAGCCCAGACCTGCCCCTGTCCCAGAGGGATGGGGTCATCCGCAAGGAGCTTGGAACACTGACCTATTAGCTCTTAACATCCAAACTTTCAGTAACTCTATTGTCAGTGTCTGTGAGTGTAATTTAAACCATGAGAACAGCCATACTGGGCTGGACCAAAGGCCCATCTAGCTCTGTGTTTTGTCCTCTCACAGTAACCAATACCAGGTGCCCCAAGAGTTACTCAACAAGACACTACTGGAAATTGAACCCAGGATGTCCTGTTTACAAAACAGGTGCTTTAGCCAGCTAAGCCATGGTAGCTGCCTGTGGTTAAAATACAGTGTCTGCCCACACCTGACTCCCTGCCATCCCCACCGGGGTCTGACAAGCTTTGCATGTGTTTGGAGTCTGCAAAGCAGAGGAGCAGGTGAGGTTTTCCTTGCAAGTTGTGTGTGTGTGTGAATCTTTGGCCAGGTCTGCACTACAATGTTATTTCAGCATCATTATATTGCTCAGGTGTGTGAAAAACACACAACGCTCCCTCGGTTGGCAACCCTTACTCCCTGTAACCCACCGCCCCTCCTATTCCCAGTGCTGCCTCAATCCC
>NC_133774.1:23786045-23794416 GCF_003597395.2 Chelonoidis abingdonii
CCATTAGCACCCTTGTTTATGCCTAATGTTTCTTTTCCTGGCACCTGTATTTCAACATTTCTTATTTCTGCTTAAAGGTACATATAACATTTCTTTAATCCATTCTTATTTTTACAATATAATTAATTCTACTTTCACAGAGGTTAAGAAGAACAATTTTTCTCCCTCCTCCTTGTAACAACCTTTTATGTGCTTGAAAACTGTTATGTCCCTCTCGGTCTTCTCTTTTCCAGACTAAACAAACCCAATTTTTTCCATCCTCCCTTGTAGGTCATGTTTTCTAGACCCGTAATCATTTTTGTTGCTCTTCTCTGGACTTTCTCCAATTTGTCCATCTCTTTCCTGAAATTTTGTGCCCAGAACTGGACACAATACTCCAGTTGAGGCTTAATCAGCCTGGAATAGAGCAGAAGAATTACTTCTTGTGTCTTGCTTACAACACTCCTCCTAATACATCCCAAGATGATGAGATGTTTGCTTCTTTTTTATTTATTTATTTATTTTTGCAACAGTGTTGCACTGTTGACTCCTATTTAGCTTGTGATCCACTATAACCTCCAGATCTTTTTCCGCAGTATTCCTTTCTAGGCAGTCATTTCCCATTTTGGATGTGTGCAACTGATTGTTCCTTCCTAAATGGAGTACACTTTGCATTTGTCCTTATTGAATTTCATCCTATTTACTTCAGACCATTTTTCCAGTTTGTCCAGATCATTTTGAATTTTAATCCCATCCTCCAAAGCACTTGCAACTCCTTCCAGCTTGGTATCATCACAAACATTATAAGTGTACTCTCTATGCCATTATCTAAATCACCGATGAAGATATTGAACAGAACTGGCCCCAGAACTGATCCCTGCAGGACTCCACTCATTATGCCCTTCCAGCATAATAATAATGCCACAGATTATTAATTAATGGTAATTCCAGATTTATGGGTAATATAACCATTTTACTTTGCACTAAAATAATGTGTTTACCTATTGCACTAACACTGCAGATTATTAAAAGTGAAAGAATTTTAAAGTTCCAGTTTACCTCTCACTGTTTGTTTACTTTTTCCATTTCTCTGAATAATTAAGTCAAGTCGATTTCACTTTTATTTATAGTCACTTTCACTTCTGAGTTTTACACATTGCAGGGGAATGTTTATTTATTTTAAAGTAATCTGTTTTCACTGGAATCTTTTAAACACTGTTGGGAATATTTCTGCTACTCTTAGGTTTTATCTAAGCTTGTTTTAGAAAAATTTCATTTGGGATCCAAATTTAGAGTTGATAGTGTCCTTTAAAAACAAAAGAGTGAAAGGCCAGATTCTAATTTCACATGAACTTTCAGCCCAATCCTGCATCACTGGTGTGAGTGGAAGGGTTCCCATCAGCTTCCATGGGAATGATTGTGTCCATTATGCAGATCTGCACATTTCATCTCAGATAATCCTCTTTTGTGTATTGAGATGAGAATATTTCCATTAATATTTCTTAAAATATATGCTTATTATTTGTAGATCTATATTTAAATTCCAGTCTTCTTCCCCTCAGGGTTAAACCACAACTTTCTCACTCTTTAACCTCTTCTCAATATTATTTGTGTAACTAAAGACATGAACATTGTTTTTTTTAATTTTTCTTTCCTCATCTGTACAAAGGTTAGCATTTCAGAACATAACCTAAGGACACTTTTACTCCAGAGAGATAATTCAGAAAGAAAACTATTTTAACTCCAGTTCTGTTGAGTGTAAAAAGTTACACAAGAAGTAGGAGCAACCAAGGTGAGGAAGGGGAATCATAGTTATCAAATGGATTTTGCAAGAGCAGCAATCTGCATCTTCCAAGAAAACATCCTGAGACCACACACAGCACACAATGTGCCAGACATTTTGTTACCCAGTAAGGGCTCAGGTTTATATTTGGAAACAGTATTTAAAAACACCAAATAACTAACCAGAGCCAGATTCATGCTGCTTCTGAGGCACTGATGGGTTTTGCAGAGAGCCTCTATCCCCTTTATAGAAATCCTTTAGCTCTGTATACAGAATTTCTTCTAATATTAGTTGTCAGAAAAGAAACCTACCAAACAAGTGCAGCAGACTGATGGGAAGATCCAGCAGAGAAATAGCAAATCACCAGGACTTCATTCTCAGAGCCATCACTGAGCACTGTGAGTGACAGTGAAAGATATATAGTGACTTACTCCAGGAAAAGGATCCATTGCTAATACCCAGTCCTCACCCCATCCCCTTTGGTGCTGAAAGTAATGTAACGGACAATGGAGATGGGACTAAGCCACTTTCAAAGCTTGATCGAGACCTGTGAGAGACAGAAGGAGCATGGGAAACAGAGTCTCAATCCCTTTTTCAGTCTCCAGTCATGGACCCTTAGCAGCTAAACTGTTTGAACAGAAATTGATAGGGGATCAAGGACAAACTTTTTGTCAGCAATCAGTCCTTTAACCAGCGCAGAGAGCACACAGACAAACTCAAGAAGAGCTCATTCAAGTAACGGAAGCACTGGCCTGCTACATTCTCAGAGTTACCATAGGAACAGTTGAGTGCTAGGGATGAAATTCAACCCTGTGCCGAGAGCCATCACAAGGCCTATCTAGCACTTTTGCCCTCAGAACAGTACTTATGTGGGATTCAAGTGGCAAATGGGGCTTCTACTGGCCCTCTCTACAGGGTGAACTTCACCCTGGGAAACATATATTCCATGAGTGCTGCTCCCTAGGAAAGGACCATCTAACACTTTCCATCCTCTGAAACACACAAAATAACCCAGGTTACAGCAGTGGCTGCCCGCTCCATCCTGAAGTCATTTATATTAGTCTCACCAATGCCCTAACTCTAGTATATTAACCAGAGCTGCAGAAATTGTTCCAAATGTGCTTTTATTTCAGGCTACAATAGCTTCCGTCAGTGCAATATATTGTGCTTTACACCATATTATAGGCACCCACATATAACCCAAGATCTCGTTTGCTTTTTAAACACTGCCAAGCATACTGCATTTTATCTCTGTGTACTACCCAGTGCATGTTGAAATGTGCCATAAACCTGTCACTTATTAATGCTTCAAGAATCTTCCTTAAAACATACCCGAGGCTTATAGAGGATTTTGTCTCTCTTGATGGCTCTCATCAGACTCTGGATTGATATGCAGGAACATATTGTTGCTGTTTTTACATATTTCATTTTTAAACCATTTTAAGAATATTGCCAGAATTTGTCCTTTTTCCCCTTAAATGAGAGATCTAAATTGGATTCCTTGATTCAGGCCCCTCTAATGCCCAAGTTCAATTATTCCTGCTAAATTAATCCGCAGGTTTCATTTCATACAAATTTAATTTGCTAGGCTTCCGTCTTGGGTTGGATGGGTGCAGCATGCCCTCATTATAGTCTCTACATCATCTCTCGCAGCACCTGGAACCATCAAAAAGATCTTGCATATGATGTTTAAGGCACTTCACGGGCAGGGTCCTTCTGATATGTTAATTAAATTTACCTCACTTCATCCCTCAGTCTCTTTGGATCAGAGGTTTCTGATGGGTCCCTTGCTTCACCTGAACTCCCTGGGGCTGGTGTATTTTCTTATATGCCCAGTTTGTGAAATTTACTGTCTGATGACAGATACTGTAGGCCTCATTCTTCTGCTCTAAACCAGCTTAAATCAAGATTTCTTCCTTGAAAACAGAAGCAGGTTTTGCTGTTGAGTTCAGTGAAAGGACGATTGGGTTCTCAATGACTATACAAGAGTGTCGACAGCATCCACCAAAATCTAAAGCAGGGGTCGGCAACCTTTCAGAAGTGGTATGCTGAGTCTTCATTCATTCACTCTAAGGTTTTGCGTGCCGGTAATACATTTTAACATTCTTAGAAGGTCTCTTTCTATAAGTCTATAATATATAACTAAACTATTGTTGTATGTGAAGTAAATAAGGTTTTTTAAATGTTTAAGAAGCTTCATTTAAAATTAAATAAAATGCAGAGCTCTCTGGACCAGTGGCCAGGACCCAGGCAGAGCGAGTGCCACTGAAAATCAGCTCGCGTGCTGCTTTCAGCACCTGTGCCATAGGTTGCCTACTCCTGATCTAATGGTTAAAACTTCTAATCAACAACTACTCTAGCAAAAACGAAAGTCACAAAGCCTTTTAACATTTCACGTTCCCCCAGGCACATGCTTCTATTCTCCAGGATGTAACCTTCAGTTTCTCAGGTGGATGCTGAAGAAAAGCACATGATGAGGATTTCAGCGATCTCAACATCTATCATTCACTTTTTTTCACATAATTGTGTGTGTGAATTTAGTACTTACAAAAGGTGTTGGATTGACAAACCCTAGAGATTGTCCTCCTCTCTTCCCAGAACAAAAACATCATGAGTAACAGCAGTGCAGACTTCTCCATACTCTACAGCAATGTGCTTCAACTCTGACCTCTGAGAAAGAACCAGTCTCATTGCCTTAGCTGAGACTTCCTGCCAGCATGCCCTCTGGTGCCAGTTGGGATGTGGACACTTATCCGTCATGAATCAGATGAGGACATCAGGATCTCCAGAGACAGCAGTGGGCCACGCTGGTGTAATTGAAGACTACTAAGCAAGGAAAACTGTCATGAAGTATGCATGAGAGAGAGGATATACCAGGGGGAAAACTTTAAAACTTATCTGTCCTTACCAAACTATTCCTACTATGAAAACACACCGGTCATGGGAATAATTATATGGTTCTATTTAATCCTCTAAAAAAATATTGCATGCTTATCTTGATTCAATTGCTTTCCAAAGAGCATGTTACAACTTGCACAGGACTACTCACAAAAAAGGATTTTAATTGAATAGGATACAATACTCTATGAATAAGTTTCCCAGAGTCCTGGTGAATTTTTTCCCAGGTAAACAAACTTCTGCTATGCAGAGCTATGTACTAGACTTCTGAACAGCTTCAGCTCTCTAAGATAAACAAGTGCGTGTACAATATGCAAATTTTTGTTAAAAAAACAAAAAACAAACAAAAACCCCACTATCAATATCTTTTGTTAGAGAGTGTTTTCTCAAAACAAAATTGGCAGCACCAGAATGGTTGGCTTTGAACCTCCTTATTTACAGAAAACCTAAAATAGTGTACCTGGAAACCAAATTTCAGCTGCATGTTGGCTGGAATAACACTACACAACAAAGTTTTTTTTTTTAAAGTCTGCACCAGGAGTATAAAGAGACTGAGTTCCAGACAGGAGGAAAAATTGAGAAAAATACAGTTCAGTTTTTTCACTCTAACTAATTAACAAACCCTACAGGTAAATAAGTCTTCTCACTCTCCTACATTTCTGCCTCACAGATGTACCAGACAGTACTGGATAGTAATTGTTAAATTTCATCATTATCAGTACATCTCTCATAAGCAGCAAAGAATCTTGTGGCACCTTATAGACTAACAGACGTTTTGGAGCATGAGCTTTCGTGGGTGAATACCCGTTTCGTCGGATGCATGCAGTGGCTACCCCTCTGATACCTCTCTCTCATAAGGTTATCCACATAGCTCAAATGTCTGTCTGGAGCAAGAGATGTTTAAAAAGATATCCTGTTATTACCCTTTATGGAAGCAATCCTGTGTTGGAGTACCTCCAGTACAGACAGGTAGTCAGCAGTTCCATAAGCTAAGGAAAATTTCCAACATGACAGAAAAAGTGTATGTTGTGTGTGGGGTGGAGTGCATATTACACAGGGAAGCTCCCACTAACTGATGACTGATTTAAGATACAAGTGTATAGATAAGAAAAGTTATTCATTTATATAATTAACATATTCACCAGTGCAAATGGTAATTTAGGGAGGTGGCAATCGGTGTATAATTACCAAAAAAAGAGATGAAAAATTCACAAATAACGAACAAGAAACCAAGAGGCACAAGGTAGAGTTTTAGAGGAATTTACCTCAATTACATGCCTGTTTCTGATCTTAGTTACACAGGCATAGGTGAGAAGATAATTAGGACCACAGCATGCATTCTGGTAGTCTAGGTATGTAATCTTTTGTCAGGGAGCTCTTGCAGTCGTTTCAGTAGGATACATGATTGTCCAAAGCAATATATATATGGGTGGCTTCGAATATTTCAGTATATGTTGAGAATTTTAAAGGAAGCTTGTCCAAATAAGGAAAAATACAACTTCCAATATTCTTCAATCTTGCTACCGATATGATCATTAGATGTGAGAACATTCAAGGTTAGAGAAATCAGTATGACATGGGAGACGAGGGATGATGTTTGCACACAAGTATATCATCAACATATGATAATTATCTTTGATTATTAGGGTTGGCTGAACCATATTCTGCAAATACCATATTCAACCAATAAATAAAATATATTAAACACATACTTTGGTCTCTTATTCACCCAGCTGTAAGTATTATAAGGCTTAATGATTCCACCCCACTCAAAGCTCCTCCAGGGTCTGACGTCAATTATTTCCCCATCTTTCTTCAGATATAAAGCTATTTCTACCTCTTTGCTTCATTTATTTCTTTCCAATCTCTTCTGAAGTCCATATCCCTCAAGACAGATGTTTATTTCTGCACCAAGTTGCCTGAGATTTCTTTTGTTGTATAACAACCCTCAAAGATGTTTTCCAGGGTCTGGCATATGAACCTTAGGTGCTATCTTTAATCACCCACGCCATAAAATAATCTTTATAAGCACCAAGACTCTAGCTTTTTCATATATTATTTAAAACCCAAGCCACATACACAGAGCTCTGTGGTAAACTGTTGTTGACTTTGACCATCGAGCTCCAGCCATTAAGTTCTGGTGCATTCCACATAAATATACATCAGCTTTATTATTTCTCTCCATGCAGCATCGCTGGTGAATTATTGAAATCAGTTTTCTTTTAACCACATTGCTCATTCAGATGAAATTGGATAATTTATGAAACACGGTTTTCTGTCCTACTGTGCTCACTACTTGTTTTCTGAATGTAGGTAATGAACTAAAACAAATCAACTCGGAAACAATACTGCTTATAGTTTGGTCAGGTTTACTTATACCAAAGTAAACCAAAAGTAAGTCCACCAAAGACCATGGAGTTATCCTAGTGGGAGTGATACCAGAGTCAAGGCTACTAGGCCTCATTCTTTTATGCAATAAAACTGTTCTCCAAAGCCCTCCACGACAAGGCAGAGCAGAAGGCAGAAGCAATGACCTTTAGCCCTTTATTTGGTAAACTGCAGCACTCCATACGTAACATATCTATGGAGGCATACCTACAGACATCACAGGTCATTAGAGGGGACTGAACCCCCAAAACACAGGCCATTATAAGTGAAGGTAAAGAATAATTCCTTAACAGTGATTAAACACCAGGCTGTGATACTTCCCAGGACCAGCCATTAAGGGGAGACATGACCACATGCATTAAATCAGTGTGAGGTACATACAGACAGGCCTGAGGTCATCTGTCAGATGAGTCACCCACATGAGGCTCAGCAAATGGAACTCAGGACACTTATTTCTCTACAAGCAATCTAAAATTGGGCTGGTGTCTTTTTTTCCAGAGACTATAAATTGTAAAAACCTTTATTTTTACTAATCTGATGTCTATATCTACCGAAACAGAACAGGGAATGGTCTGGCCAGCAGCTGAAATTAAAAAGAAGTTTCCACCTGTTTAAACTGTAGGAGTTATGGGGTGGGCCAGGGTAGGAGAAGGGGTAAGTTCTGCATTCAGAATTATTAGTCTTCCTGTTACTCAAAGCAAAGAGGGCTAGTTCTGTTTGCTTTACTCAGATGGCTAGTTCCACTGACGTTAATGGGACTATTACTCACTTGACTCATGGCCCATTGTTTTCAATTAGAATATTTCTGGGAATAAATATTTTTCTTGAATTAGTTGCTTTTCCTGGGGTGGGGTGGAAGGGGCAGGAACACACACTTTATTAATTTAGAAGACTTGGCAACTATAGTTCCCTAGTTACTTTGTTGGAGTGAATATTCCATAAGGAATTTTAACACAGGAACTTTGTGAATATGTGCAGCTTAATCCAATAGGCCATTACAGTGAAATTCCAGAGGCCCAGTTACCACTGAGTGGGGAGAAAGGATCTGAATGTTATTGGTCCCCTAAATCTAATTTCACAGAGGAAAGTCAATAGTTAGTATCATAAAGAGGGAAATTAAACTGCAAAAAGAAAGTTAAAATAATGATAAACCTACTATCCGACAGCAACTGAGAGTTGGGCACTCGCTCCGATGCAGCAACACTTCAGTGCTTGCATGAATAGTGATAGATTTAAGCACATGTGCCAGTGTTTAAATGAAACGGAGCCTCCCCTTATTGTATTGCAAAGATCTTCCAATACAGAGTGATTTTTAACTCTTAT
>NC_133774.1:23794516-23811731 GCF_003597395.2 Chelonoidis abingdonii
GAAGACTTGGCAAACTATAGTTCCCTAGTTACTTTGTTGGAGTGAATATTCCATAAAGGAATTTTAACACAGGAATTTGTGAAATATGTGCGCCTTAAATCCCAAATTAGGCCCCAATTAACAGTGAAATCCAGAGGCCCAGTTACCACTGAGTGGGGAGAAAGGATCTGAATGTTATTGGTCCCTTAAAGTCTAATTTTCACAGAGGAAAGTCATGTAGTTGAGTAGTCATAAAGGAGGGAAATTTAAACGCAAAAAGAAAGTTAAATATATGATATACCTGACTATCCGACAGCAACTGAGAGTTGGGCACTCGCGTCCGATGGCAGCAACACTCAGTGCTTTGCATGAATATGATAGATTTAAAGACATGTTGCCAGTGTTTAAATGACACGGAGCCTCCCCTTATATTAATTGCAAAGATCTTCAATACAGAGTGATTTAACTCTTATGCTACCGCTAACGTACATCAACTCTAGAGCCAATCCAGCATCCATTGATTCCTGTTAATCCCATGAAAGTGTGGGAGCACAAAAACGAATTCAGACTTGGGACCATCTATAATCAAGTCCAGAGAAACGTATAATTTTAGCCTCCACTTCAGTGTTCTTCTTGCCTGTAAAGGGTTAACAAGGAAACCAACACAATGACAGAGGACCAATCAGGAAACCGGATTTTCAAAACTCAGGAGGAATTTTTGGGTGTGTGTCCTTTGTCTGTGTTTTGTCTGTGCTCTCTTGGCTATGAGAGTGTCCATATCTCCAGGCTTTTTCTAATCTTCTGTTGTCACAAGTGTAAAGTTACAAGGTAGAACGACAATAGGTTTATTAGGTTTTTTTATATTGTTTGTATTTCATGTGGAGTAGTTGGCTGGAATGTTTAAATTGATATTTCTTTTTGAATAAGGCTGTTTATTCATTTTTCTTTTAAGCAATTGATTCTGCTATATTGTCACCTTTGGATACAGAACCATTTATGTTCTTTTCTTTCTTTTTAAGACCTGTTGAGTTTTGTCTCTGTTAAGGCTCAAGAACGGAAGGGAGGGGGAAAATCTCTTTGGATGTTAGATCGACCAGGTTTGAAATCTGCATAGCCTCGTGGGGTGAGGGAGAGAGCAACAAATCTCTCTGGTTTGTGTTTTCAAGGATTGAAGCAGCGGAATCTTCCAGTGTACAGCAGGTGGGAAAATCTTGAGAAGAGGTTAAAGAGTGGGAAGAAGTGGGTTATTTCCTTTGTTGTGGAGACTCAGGGCATCTGAGTCTCTGGGGTCCCCAGGGAAGGTTTTGGGGAGACCAGAGTGAGGCATGGCACTCGATTCCTGTTTGGTGCAGCGCTATCAGATGCAAGCTGTAATTAGCTACACAGGCACGGGTTCAAGTTGTAGCGCACCCACAGTATTGGACGCTAAAGTTCAGAATTGGAGCTTATGCTTATGATATGGTGGCAGTGGTGGGGGATAAGAAATAAGAATCAGAAGCCAGTAGGAATCATTATTTTTTTTTCTCTGTAGGTGCTTTTAAGCAGAGAGAAAGATTTGGTTTTAAACAGGACGCCAGAGAGAATTTTTTTTTTCTGTTTCTCTTCAGTACGCTTCAGTATTGGCTTGCATATTAGCAAGAACCATTAAGGTTTGAAAAGGTCTTTTGTTAAACAATGACCTTCCGGATTGTGATGGTCCAAGTACCCCAGCAAAACACAATGCAAATAATGGTTTTTCTAGGTTTAATTTACATGTTGAAAGTGTAGTTAGGAGAGAGTTAAACACAAAAGGGCACTGTTGCTTAGCAAAACCCCAGGGGGACAACAGAGAGCCAGCAGTTCAGACAATAAACATCAGAGGGCATGGCCCCACACACAAGAAGCGGGAACCATGAGTTCCAATGAAAGCCTGAAACAGGAACGAGCATGGCAACAAGCCATAGACAAAGAAGATTGAACAGAGGAGATGGATTCAGATAATTAAGGCAGAACTAGCCAAAGAAGAGGCGCCCAAAGAAAACACAAGAAGAAAGGGTACCGTCCACAAAAGAAAACTACAAGAAATAGAGCAGCCACAAAGAGAACAAGCAGCCAAAGATGCAGCCCTCCCAACGAGAGAGGAGATGAAACACCACCAAAGAAATGGAAAAACACAAAAAGAAAGTGAAGCAGAGGAAAAACAAGAAGAAAGCAATGAACTGGAGCAAGCAGCCTAGGCGAAATGCTCCAGCCATCCTTAACAACCCTCGCAAATACTTCTTCCACAGCACAAGAAACTCCACCTACCAGGCAGGATGATGACACTGAGGCCTTCTTAGACATTTGAAAGGGCCTGCCTTGGGTACAGCATCTCTGAATAGACTCATACATGGTAGAGCTGAGGTCACAGCTCAGTGGACCCGTAGCGCAGAGGTGGTGACTGAAATGCCAAGGACAGAATGAACGATTATAAATGTTCAAACCAAGGCCAGATTGCGAATGGGGAAACCAGATCATGCCCGTCGGCGTTTCAGATCCCAAAGTGGAAACCGGATGTTCAGTTTCCAGAACATGGCTTACTAAGTGGAAAGAATTATGAGGCCTGGATATCAGGAAAGCCAATGTTAAATCCCTGAATGAACTGCATCTCCTCATACTAAATGGAGCAGTTCTTGGATGGTGTTCCTGATGACATAACACGGTACATACAAGATGGGAAAACCCAAAAATCTCACGGAGGCGGGGAGAATTAGAGCCAAATGGACGGAAGAGGCAAAAGAAGAAACTACTGTCAAGGGAATGAATACCCCAGGGGCACCAACCGACCAATAAACCCACCAACCAGAGGGCAACCCAAGACCGCCACCTACAACCCAAGGAAAGCCACAGACCTACCCTATCGCTTCCACTTCACCAGTCTCAGTAACTCAACCCGACCCATGACCGACAGCTGGAAGATGCTTTAAGTGTAATGAACTGGGCTCATAAAGGCAACTGCCCAAAGAACCCCACCTCACTGTCAAGTTCATTACACCAGCCATCCACACCAAAATCCCCAGGCCCAGATACTTCTGCAAATTCTCTGGGGCGAAGGAGAATTTGAAAGTGGGTTGGAAAGAGGTTACCGCGGGAGAGACACGGGGCACAAGTGTCAGCTATCCACCAATCCTTCGTGGATCCCAAACCTCATCAGCCAAAGCCCAGTGACCATTTACCCACTATCATGGTCACAAGTGGTAGACTTGCCTACGCTACACCGCCTTGTCCAGTACCAAGCTGGTCCAGGAATGTGGACTTTTGCAGTCTATGACAATTATCCCATCCCCATGCTACTGGGGGAAGACTTGGCCAACCAGGTGAAGCGGCCAAGAGAGTGTAATTGGTTACACGCAGCCAAGCCAGGCAAGCTTCCGACCCATTCCCTGTTCCTGAGCCGTTCCACAGGAGATCCGTTCTGTGTTACCAGAGACCCAGACAGAGGTAGGTGGGACCCGGATCCCCTGCAACAACTGAACAGCCAAGCAACCTCCAGTCGCAGGCCCGGAACTGGAGCAGCAACCAGCACCAGCACCAGCAATTGCAACCGACATGATCTTCAACCTCAACGCCAGAGGGGGCCTGCGAGCCTGAACTGACAAAAGCAACAGACAAATCACCCAAAAGGCTTCAACCAGAGCCTGAATACCCCAGGTGCACCAGCGCAGAGCGATTCACCAGCACGGAACAACCCCATTCACCTACATCGCTTACAGACGGGACCAAAGCCAAGTCACAGTCTGAGGAGAACTGTGTCTCCAGCTAAGGGAACAGTTCCAGACTGAGCAGGAAGCAGATGACAGCTTCAGAAAGTGTGGTGGGCGGCACGGAACCCCCACCCTCTCAGCTCTTCTAACCGGTCCTGGTTTGTTTATAGACCAAGGACTTATACAGGATTCTTATCTGGTGACACAAGGAGAATGGCAGCCGCAAAAACAGTTGGTGTTCCAACTAAGTGACGGGGGAAGTCTTAGCTTAGTCCATGATATCCAAGTGGCAGTGCTGGGGTGAACAGAACCAAGACAGATTTGGGGAAAGTCTCCGCTGGACGGGATGGCAGGACAGTTGCCAAGTATGTCCGTCTTGTGAGGGTGCTGCAAGAGTGGGAAAGCCCCAAGCATCTGGTCAAGGCCTCTCCAACCACTCCCCATAATTGAGTCCCATTTCAGCGAGTAGCTGTGATATTCGTGGTCCATTTCCCAAGAAAGACACCAGAGGAAAGCAGTACGTACTACTTTCGGTGACTTTCTGCTACCCAGATGCCGGAGCAGTAGCTCTAAGCAACACCGGGCTAAAGCTGTTGCGCCAGGCCCTAACAGACATTTTTGCCAGGGTAGGTTGCCCTCCCGATATACCTTACAGATTCAGGATCTAATTTCCTGCCAGGCACATGAAAGACCTGTGGGAAAACTATGGGGATGAAATCACTTGGTTTCCACCCGCCTACCACCATCAAACCAATGCGCCTGGTGAAAGGTTTAATGGACTTTGGGGCACATGATCCGTAAATCGTGAATGAACACTCCAATGACTGGGACTAGTGTATGCAGCAGTTTCTATTTGCCTACAGGCTGTACCATCCCAGTTTTAGGGTTTTCACCTATTGACTTGTGTATGGCCACGAGGTTAAGGGGCATTACAGTTGGTGAAACAGCAATGGAAGAGGTTTACACCCTCTCCGAGAACTAACATTCTGGACTTTGTAAAACCTACAAAAGCACCTCTGACATTCTTTAGCCCTTGCTAAAAGAAACTAAAGGATCTACACGAAGAGCAAGAAGCCCGGTATGATGAACATACAGAGATCGTTTCTTCACAGGTAGGAGGACCAGGTTATGGTCTAAGGCGCAACAGGCCCATAAGCATGGAAGCATCTGGGAAGGGCCATTCACGGCCAAGAGCGGCTGGGAGCTGTTAACTACCTCATAGCATTGCCCAAATTTCCTCCTAAAACCCAGAGTGTACCATGTAAATTCTCTCAGCCATTTTATTCCAGAGACTTACAGGTTTTGTCAGTTTACAAGGTCCAGGGAGTCAGGGAACGTGGAATGGCCTGATGGTGTCTATCTATGAAGGGGATAAGGACTGGTGCGTGAAGAGGTGAACCTCCCCAATTCACCTGGAAGTCTCAGGGCACCAAATCAAGGAGCGTGACTCTCGCTTCACCCCATCTGTTCTCAGCCGCTCCAAAGGACGGACTGAAAGGCAATACCACTCAATTGCAGGTATGCTCACCAATTAGAACACCACCCTACCGGGTGTCTCTCACGCCCAAGCTGCTATAGAACGGGAGATCCAGAACATCTACAGATGGGTATAATACGCGTATTCTACCAAGTGCATTGGCATCATCCAGTGGTTCTGTACCAACAGATGGGAAATTACGCTTTTGCGTTTAGACTACCGTAGCTAAATGCGGTAACTCGTCCAGACAACTATCCCAATGCCACGCACCGATGAGCTATTGGAGAAGTGGGACGTGCCCAGTTTCTCTAACATAGACTTAACCAAGGGTAACTGGCAAGTACCGCTAGATGAACCTGCCAATGAGAAGTCGCATTCAATCACCCATGCAGGGGTGATATTTAATGTACTTCCTTTCGGGCTGCGAAATGCACCGCGCCAACCTTCCAGCTGGCTGGTAGATGGTCTACAGGCAGGATGGGAGATTGCAGTGCCTACCTCGATGATGTGGCATTTTTTCGATCCTGGCCCAGAACAACCTAGTAACCTGGAAAAGGTCTTTGAGCGCATCAGGAGGCCGGACTAACTGTAAGGCCAAAGTGTCAAATAGGCCAAAACAGAGTGACTTACCTGGGCACAGGTGGGTCAGGAACATAAACCCCCACAGGCCAAGGTGGATTGCTATCCCAAATGCCTGTCAAAAGTCCAAAACAGGTCCAATCCTTGCTTAAGGCTTGGCCGGTATTACAGGCGATGGTTGTACCACACTACAGCCAATCGCTGCCCCTGACCGACCTGACGCAAAAAGACCCACCAAATGCAGTTTAAGTGGACTGATGATGTCAGGAGCCTTTACCACTTAAAGGGCGAACCGCTCCGACCTCTGAACCCTGTGCTAAGGGCCCCGACTTGACAAATCCATTCTAGTAAACCACGATGCATTGAGCGTGGTATAGGAGCAGTTTCTGATGCAGGAGGACCGGAAACAACTTCCATTCTGTGTGTTTCTCAGCAGAGAACTGTTCTGAGAGGGAGATAGTCACTGGTCAGTCAGTGGAAAAGAAGTGCTATGCCATTGGTACGCGCCTGGAAAAAGCACGCCACATGTTGTTGTCGGGGACGGCGGTCCACGCTACAAACTGACCATGCTGCGCTAAGCGCTTCATACTGCAGGGGAATAAGTAACTTCTTTGTTGGAGTTTAGCTCTCCAAGATTTTGCTTTTTGAAATTCAACACACTTTCAGGGGCTTTACACAAGTAGGATACGCACTCTCCCGTGAGAGTTTCCAGAATTACACTGGTTAAAAAAATGGTCTTAAGATGTAAAAGGTTTGTAGTTACATACCTTAGTAGCTATATTAAGATGCATGGTTGTATTAATCTGTTTATGTCAAAAGTTCTAGGAAGAATCACCCGCCAGTGACGGTTCCGCACTGTCTTGATTGGGGGCATGTCATAACAGATAGCTAAGGGTTAATTGTCTTTTGCCTGTAAAGGGTTAACAAGAGGACAAACCTGACCAAGGACGCAATCAGGAAACCGGATTTTCAAAGCTCAGGGAGGGAATTTTTGGGTGTGTGATCCTTTGTTTTGTGTCTGTCTGTGCTCTCTCGCGCTATGAAGTGATCTCTATCTCAGGCTTTTCTAATCTTCTGTTTCCAAGTGTAAAGTACAAAGGTAGAAAGACAATGAGGTTTATTAGGTTTTTTTTTTTGTATTTACATGGTGTAGTTGCTGAGAAGGTTTTTAATTGTTTTCTTATTGAATAAGGCTGTTTAGCATTTTCCTTTTAGAGATTGATCCTGTATATTGTCACCTTGATACAGAGACCATTTATGTCTTTCTTTCCTTTTTATATAAAGCTTTCTTTTAAGACCTGTTTGATTTGTCTCTACTTAGGCTAAGGAACGAGGAGGGGGAAATCTCTTTGTGTTAGATGACCAGTTTGAATCTGCATAGGCCTCTGGGTGAGGGGGGAGAACACTTAATCTCTCTGGGTTTGTGTTTAGGCACTGAAGCAGGGTAACTTCCAGTGTACCAGGTGGGAAAATCTGAAGAGAGGTAAAGAGTGGGAAGGGAAGTGGGTTACTTCCCGGTTTGTTGGGACTCAGAGCATCTGAGTCTTTGGGTCCCCAGGAAGTTTGGGGAGACCAGAGTGAGGCAGGCACTGATTCCTGTCTGGTGGCAGCGCTACCAGATCCAAGCTGGTAATAAAGCTTGGAGGTTTTATGCTAGCATCTTAGTTTCTGAACTCTAAGGTTCAGATCTGAGTAGGAAAGCTATGACAAGTTACTAGTAGGGTGAGGAGCAATTAAAGAAAGCCCTTTAGATTTCCTGGGTTTCACAGTTGACATTGGACCAGTCAAGTTACTTTCGACATGACTTCTGTACTGCATTACTAAAGTGAACTACATGGTAACGGCTTAGCATTTGATATTATTCTCTTACACTCGTTTAAATAAGAAGAACCATGTTAAAGTCAGTGGACTTACAACAGCATAAAAGGACACTCAAGCCCTTATGAAATAGCACAGCTCTCAAGTTTTGTTGATTAACAAGCTTTTTTCTGCACTATAGTCTTCTCAAAGCTTAGACATGCTGTAGTCCCTGAACAGAGCCACAGTTGTATTTGGTAAGTAAAAACTCCCACACAGAAATATATATTAATCATGTATACAAAAAGGTATGCACAGAAGCATTTCTCTTTGATGCCGTATGAGATCTAAAATACGTTAAGCTAGATTTCACAGTGCTATGAAACAAAAATCACACAACCCTCTTGCTCAAAATATTTATAAGACATTGCCCCCTGGAGAAAACGGAAAAATTCAGTTGTTCTGAATTTTTGTAAAGGGTTTTGTTAAGGTACAAACCAGGAAATCTTGTGGATTAAAACAAAACTCTACATCTTAAAACCATTTTAACAAGAACTTCATGTCCAAAACTGACTTACTGTCATTATCACTGCAACTAATTTTCCAGCAGAGAACTTCAGAGCTTCATGATAGAGCACTTTACTGCAGCTCCTTTAATTAACTGGTGATTAGCTTGGTTAGTCATTCAGAAGGTATTTCAGAGCCTACCAATTACAATGAGGTTCAGTTTTTGATTGGCCTTTAGGCACCATGCAATAAAAATAATGATATTGTCCATGCAGAACTTGTGGGCTTTCCATAGACACATGGCATAACGTAAGGATGGGCAATATGTCTATTTTTATTTGAACGTGAGGTAATTTAGAAGGGCATCAGTAAACCCTTTCTTCCTACTAGTTAGCTAGTCTGGACTTGTTTGTCTCAGGGACAAGGTTTCTTTAGTAACTGACCAGGAAAAATCAATCACAGAAATAATTTTTCGTTCTAATCGCCAATCAGCCCTCATTTTTTCCAGGAGAATTACAGCCATACCTAATTTCCACATATGGGACTTACAGGAAACCTAAAGGCTGTCATGGCCCTGTAATATTTAAATGCTTGTGTAACGCAGACAGACCCCAGGATCAACCCGGGGACCTCTGGAGATAAGTACATCAGCCTCTACCACATGAGCTAAAAGCCAAGTAGCTGTTAGGTAAGGCTATAGAGCAAACTCATTTTCTCTCTCTCTCTGTGGTCTTGGTGTCACTACATGGGACAGAACACCACACCTAGGACGTGTGGGGGTTACACACGTACACGGTTCATACAGGCAAAAACCAATTAATTAATTATAAAATTGAAGGAGCAGAGACATGCATACTTATGCATGAATCCTTTCTAAAATGTGCCAGTAGGTCTCAGTCATCAGCAGGAAAAATAACTCCTTTAGTTCAACTTTTCAAGAATTCTCTCATTTAATTGTGCTCTTCTGTTTTACCGTAGCCTGAATATGTTTCTTCCTACCTGTGTCCGTTTCTTATGGAAGAAGCTGTAACAAAGCATATCTTTGGCAGGGCTTCTGACCACAGAGCACTAGGTGGTGTAGAATAGGATTTGCTGCTGTTTTTACTGGCTGCAAGTTAATTATGTTACCCCTGTAATGACAGGGTAAGAATGTGTCAAACTACATCTTCCTGAGCAGCCGCACCCTGCACATCGTATCCAGATAGCTCCATTTGTTCTTGCTCATGTTATCTTTTGGCTGATTATAGGCGTATAATGAGCTCTGTCTGAAGGCACAGTCTCTGCTATGGTGAGTGTGCCGCCTTTCACTCAAAGTCAGCAATGGAAAAGGAGAGAGCTATTAAAGGCTGGCCTATGTCTGGTACATAAGCCCGTCAAACCATATCCTGCACCTGGTTCAAAGGGGGGGGGGAATGAACATCCAGGAGTGCGTGGCAACACTCTTCACCTGGAGGGAAGTGTCATGCCAGTTAAGCAGAGTGTAAAGCTCTTCAACAGAATGAAAGAGACATTGCCCCAAAATCGTTCACCAAACAAGCTGTTTCTTTTCTTTTTAAAAAATGTCATCTGCATTCTCTGCTGAGCAGACTTCCACTTTCCATCTCTGTCCTTCTCACTTCTATTCCTAAACTTCATGCTGAGACACGGTGCCTCCTTTCTCAGCCTGAGACTGAGCATGACCTTTGCATGAGTAACCCACTAGTCAGTGTGTCGTGAGTCCCTCTTTGTGGCTGCTCCACATAGGATGAGAGTCTTACAGCCCCACCAAGAGAGTCTGGACTCTCTAGCTCAAGCTGTGGCAGCTCATGCTTTTACCTGCGTGTCACTCAAGATGGGAGCTGTCATGCACGGATACATGCAGGTGGGTGGGAAGCTGCAATAGCCTTCCTCTGCTCCTCTTGAGCCCCTCTCCCCTAGGCAAGAGCACTGAATCTTGGAGTTCTTCTAAGTGCAGGGACTTCTCCCTGGGACAACTACTCAAATAGGATGGAGGGGAAGCGTGGCCAAGCTTTTTTCTATATTCCCACAGGAGATCATGCTGCATATTTGTAATAAGTGTGGCAGCTTGCTCATCCCCCTGTGTTTGGGCAGCCCTCCCACCCCCTCAATTAGGGCAGCTCTAGTCTACACCAGCTCTATGCAGGGCTCATGCCTCAACCATACAACCTGGCCCTATGCAAGCTTCCTTTGACTTCCAGCATATTAAATGTAGTTGCTTAACGTTAACAGACTAGAAATACCATGGAGAATGACCGAAGATCGTGAGTCAGTGAGTGAGCACACAAGCATTATAGAAAGAGTGAGGAGAATGGGCACAAAATGTTCTATGTGCGTTGATTTGAACAATTATGCCTTTAATTATGCATGGCTAAAGCACTCTGTGCTGCGCTAGCAAATGCACCATCAGCAAGTGTCTGAAAATAGCAATTCCCTCCTGATAGGAAACCTCACCTGCTCTTTGCTGAGGGGCAGAGACAAGTTGCCATATTTTGAGCAATTTGCAGATTAATGAGATTCACGCGGAATTCTGCATGGGTCGTCAGAGACTGCCTTGTAGCTTGGGAAGCAGAGGTACCCGCTGCAGGACTGGAACTTCCATTGAAAATGGCAACTTGCTCACTAGATTGTGTAGTGCAAGCACTTTTCAGAGGTAGTAGATGATCAGACCATATCCTGAAATGGAGATATGTACCATGCATTTGGCACTGATGTGCCTCTGTCTTAATAAAGGGCTTTTTAGCACTCTGGTGCTAATGAACTTATCAGATTTGTTATTTACCTCAAAGCCTTTTACACACTCAGGGCAGCATCACCAGCCTCCTCCCAAGCCTTTTGGTGACCTACTCCAGCCCGCCTGGAGAGTCCCACCTGCCCTCTGGATGCCCAGGGAGAAGAGAACTACAGCAACTAGGCAACTACCAGAGTTGACTCAGCACACAGTTCAAAATAAACACATCCCCCAGAAAGTGAAGATGGGCATTGCAGGAGGCCAAAGGAAAGTTTGTTTTCCTCCTGCAGTCCTGGCTGAAGGAGGACTTCTAGGTCTCACCAGGTAGAGACCACTCATATATATTTTGTCACAGGGTCTTGGAGGGGAATAGGAGGTAGAGCAACTAGGGTGCAAAAGACAATCACAGATGACTCTTATCTGTAGCCAAAATATTTGGAAGGGGGGGTATTTGTTTGGCATGATCCAGCACCCTTCAAAATCAGCGGAATCTGTCCATTGCCTTCAATAGTCACTAGACCAGAGCCAGAATCTCTGAACTGCCTTAGTCTTAAAGGTCCCTCTCCCAACCCCCATTTTTTCATTCTAGCCTCCCTTCCAGTGAGCTTCTCCTCCGCCTTTTGACGGCTCCAGACTTCCCATCCCCCTGTCCCTGGAGAGGGAAGGCAATTATTGTACCAGCTGTCCCACGGCACTTTACAGAACGGACATGAGACAGAAGACTGGACTCAATGGTCTTCAGTCAGAAAGCTAACAACCAAGAGGAGAAATAAGAGGCAGGGGCAATAGAGATTTGGAAAGTGATGTTGTGTTGATGAGCCAGGGATAGACAGTATGTTCCAACAACAGGGGAGAAGGCTCTCATCTCAAACGTAGAGCGACCGTGCAAGGAGAGGAGGGGGAGGGAAGCCAGACGTTATGTGACCAGAGAGAATGCAGATGGGGAGCACAGCAAACCCAGGCTCCCCTTCACAAAGCAAAGAAGGCAAACAAGCTCTATGACCTCTGCTGGCTCTGGGGATTAGTGACCTTCCGTGTAAGTCCTTTACTCTTGAAGGAGGATTTTGGAGAAAGCTCATTTCTTCCTGCAAATTATTTCTCAACATGTTTAGCTAGTCTGCCTCTATCTTTCCTGGAGACTTAAAGAGAGACTTAAACAGCGCACAAATATGTTCTAGTCCTACTAGCTTCTGAAAGGGCTTAACATCCATCATCACAGTGCTTTGGGGAAGTCCCACAGTGCACCTGGGGCTCTGCGCACCAACATTTGGAGTTTAAATCCTCTTGGGGGGATGATCTACTGCATCTGAGGAGTATTAGCACCACGTAGTGCAGATTATTTCTCATTTTGCACAGATCCATCGCACACTGAGCGGCTCTAACAATACAAATTCAATTTGAAAAGAATAGCACAAGCCAAGGTTTTCTTGGGCTCTTGACTCATTATCTTCAAAGCACAACTGCCGGGGGCTACCAAAGCATTTCGAGCTGCACACTCGTGCTAAGCAGGCCTAGGTCCCATAACTGGAGCCACTGTGGTTTGATAATCGTACATATAATGAAGACAAAAACAATCTACAGCAGTTTGGGTTTTTAGATTAGTCGAGTGAGATTTAATCCCTTCAATTTTATGAGGAGAAGCCACTGTTTTAGGCTTTGGAGAAAACAATGTTCTGAACTCAGTGATGTGCTGTAAATATTTAACAGGAAGTTCCCATAAGAATTTTGCCCGTTGTCCTGGGGCGAGAGGTCAGGAAACGTATTCATTTGTTTTCACATTAAAACAAAAATATTTTCTCATACACATAACCAAGGAAAGAACACTGGGTAAGCAAACGTCTCTTAAACTGCACTTTGTTGAAAGTGTTTATACTTTGTTCCTGAAAAAAAAATACGCTGAATCCATTTACAGTAAAGCACAGTGATCCACTTGTCGAATTTCAAGTGTTTGGTGGCATCTGGGGTACTTTTCTCTGGAGTATTTTTTTTTAAAATTGGCAATGTGTACAATCTAATTTCTTCCACAAGGCAAAAAGGGGAATGACAACAGTTATCAGACAGGATGATCCTATCAGGCAGGAAAATCATCCCAACTTTCCCTAAATTTTTTCATTGTATAAATTGTGTGTATGCATCTATGTGTAGTAGAATATATAAGGAAATTCTAATGACTGAGCCTACTAATGAACATCTGGGTCAAGAAATTTATTTCTGTGATTTCTGAAAACAGAAGTATTTCAACCACTGCCTCAAATGAATCATCATTTTAAACCTTGTGGATGCTCCAAAGATTGTTTTCCCCATTAGTGGCTGTGGCAGACAGTGATTAACACTTATTGCACTGCCAGCATCTCATCACAGTGTGGCAGAAAGCGGTGCCTTTCTGATAAAATGCAGAATAATCAGAGCACTTCTCTCTGAAATAAGCCAGGTCACATTTTTGTAATGAAGTCCCCCACAACCCACGCTGAAAAACAGGCTGCACTTGAAATCTAGAATTTTCAAAAAATGTTTTTTCAAAATGTTTCGGGGTGGAGGGATATCACTTGTCTTTCCTCCCTCTTCCTTCCCCTCACTTTTTTAGTGGCAATGGGGAAGAAGGAAGGGAAAGGAGAAAAAGGAGAAGTAGAAGAGAAGAGGGGGACAAAAACAAAGATCTTTCATAAAAAATGTTCACGAAAAATTACAAATACACAAAAAAATTCGTTTTGAAACATGCAGAGCAAAAATGATCAAAATTTTCAAAGTATTTTGCAAATTTTCCTCCTGATTTTTTGACCAATTCTACTCAGAAAGGTTTTGGATCTACCTTCTCCATTCCAACCCACACAGCAGATGTACTGGCATCTATTTTGCACTCTCTCTGTGTACAGAGCTCCAGAAGAGATATATGCTCCGGAAGACCACTACCCCATGGAGCGCAGAAATGAATTTAGCTCTTGGATGTGATGCATATAATACCAGAAGCAACTGCAAGAAGACAGAATCTCACTAACTCACACTAATGACACCCAGTACAACTCAACAGTTGTGACAAGTTAGCAAACAAAATCTACCTATTACTCCTGAAGGAATTCTGCACCAAAAAATTAAAAATTCTGTGCACAATTCTAAAATTCTGCGTATTTTATTTATCAAAATAACACAATATAATCATGCCAGTTTCAATTATTTTGGTAATTTATTTCAAAATATCTGTCAGCAAGTATGTCTGCAACAATACAGACAACAACAAAAAAAGATTCAGGAAATGTTTTTTGACAACTAGATCCCTTTCTAGGCAGATTAACACAGAACTTGATGCACCTTTGTTGACAGTTATCTTCTGTTTCAGTGACATTAAATATTTAATTTAAACAAAATCATTATACAAAAGTATATTATACAAAAGCACTGTAACAACCCAGCCTAAGAGAGCACTACCATCCTTAAAGACTGTATTGTGTGTCTGTCAGTCATGGCTTGTCCGAGTTCAAGTTTCTATGTGTATTGTAAGGTTTTTGGGTCACGCCACTGTAGCAGGAGGGAGGGTTGGTGAGTTAGCAGTAGTTTAGTTGCAGGGTAGCAAGTGGTTAGCATGTTACCCCCACCCTAACATGTTATGTCTATGTAATATTGTCTGTGTATTGTCTGGTCTTGCAGCTTCAACTAGTTGTGAAGTTAAATAATTGTGTACTTTTATTGGCTATCTGGTGAAATGTATGATATTTGGTAATCTATACAAGCTGTCAGTCTTTTTTGTATGTTTATCGTTTGTTTCTTTATGAAAAATTTTAAAAGAGAATTTAAAAAGAAGAAAAAAATAGTGACTATATACCGAAGAATTTCTTATGTAGACTGCAACATGATCATTCCCTGTATGGACAACAAGGGCGCGTTTCTGGTATACATGTTCCAGAGCAATAACTACAAACTAAAATTAAACCCAGTTCTCACTCACTCAAGCCCAGGCTAACCTTGGCATGAGCCACAAACAGAATTTTAACTCTATGAATCATGCATGTACTATGCAAACTGAGTCACGCATCAAAGCACAGAATTAATGCCCCTTCACATCAAACAAGGATTTTGCCCTTAATAAGCAAGAGAATTCCAACACAGTGGCTAGCACTGAGAAGCACAGAGGCAGCCCTGACTATCCCTGCTGAGAATCTCCATTACTACAGGCCCCTACAGATTCAGTGAAACCTGATGAACCAGCAGGAACAGGCTCTGCTACTATAGCAGTAACATAGAAACACTGAGTGGTACAATTTTGAAATAAGCCTAATTAGAGGCAGCCAAGAGTCCACAAGTTGACTCCCTCTTTCACTCCACCATATTTATTAACTGCATCTTACAATGGTGGGCAGGAGTCATCACCGTTTTGAGATCCCTGAGAAACCTCCAACTTTTAAAGGGTGCTGAACATGATTTAGAAGGTGGTACCTACAAAGTCCTGCTTTAGGAGTGCCATTTGCTACTCAGGGCTTGTCTACACTTACCGGGGCATCTACGAGCGGTGATCGATGAATCAGCGGTCGATTTAGCGGGTCTAGTGCAGACCCGCTAAATCGACAGCAGATTGCTCTCCCATCAATTCCTGTACTCCACTGGATCAAGAAGAGGAGGGGGAGTCAACGGATATCACGTAGTGTGGACCCCACGGTAAGTAGATCTAAGCTAGGTCGACCTGAGTTAACGCTATTCACGTAACTCAGATTGACGGAGCTTTGATTGAATTTCCCCTGTAGTGTAGACAAAGCCTCAGAGGATGAATCCAAGCATTCACAACAGCATCAGAAGTGAAGAAGTCCCATGAGGCCCTGAAAGTTTGTTCCATTAGTATCACATTCGTCAAACAATGGCAATGATTCAGGGGCAGATCAGACCAGGGTGATGAAAATGTCCAGGTCTGTCTGCTAAATGGCCTATATTTTACCCTGGTCCAAGAGATCATAGGGTAGGATCTCATGAACTAGTAAGAATCAAAACTGCCACACGCAACCAAAATCTAGGAATTCCAGCTTCCCAGTGAGGTTTTGCAGGGTTTTTCTAGCTCTGGGAGCTCACATAACATCTGAGCTGGGGGGGAAAAAAAAAAAAAGGGACATTATTCTAATTATCGGTAGTCTCTGTAGCTTACTGATTTTGATACAGAGCCTTTAAAAAAGAGCATAACTGGAGAATCTCAGGGGTGGAAAAATAAAAACTGACACTTGAAAGTCTCGGACTCCACAAAGCATTACCTACCTTGGCATGAAAAATAATGTGACGTTATTCCTGACCTCTAGCAACAGATCACCTTTGATTTAAAGAACACGTCATTCTGTCTGAGGGGCAACAACACATCATGGTTCCTCATCCATAGCTTAAGGACTGCTCTTAAGAAATGGCCTGTTTTGCAGGCACAGTAAGGTGGTTAGATAGCATAATACTACCACTTGTGCACACAAATAATTGCAGAGGCATTTTATTGCAAGATAGAGGGTGGACTCAGGCACCTTTGAAAATCAGATCTGATACCGTGTGAGTCACAGCTCCATCTTTCTCACCACCTTATCGCATGCTCTCAATTTGTTTAGCAGACGAGAAGCCTCTTGCTCACAGCAGAATTAAATGACATGGTAGAAAATCACCTCCCACCTTTACGAATACCAGTGGAGCTCAATAGGCGCTGTTACTACTATTGATTGTTTGTATTATGGCAACACCTAGTGGCTACAACTGAAATCAGGGTCCCATTGAGCTAGGTGCTGCCCAAAACACAAAGTAAGAGAGAGCTCCTACTCTGAAGGGTTTACAATCATAATAGACAAGACAGACAAAGAGTGGGGGGGGGGGGGAAGGACCACTTTTTTAGATGAGAAAGTGAGTCAGAGGGTTTGTCTACACCGGGGGGCAATTCAGCCTAGGGGGTTGTGATTTCTGAAGTGCATTATCATGCTTCCCATTAACTGGTGTAGACTGTGCTGGTGTGCACTAAAGATTCTCTAGTGCGCTTTAAGGTAGCGCTTTACCCCAACCTGTAGAAGAGCCCAGAGAGATTAAATGACCTGTGAGGAATGTGGAAATATTTGTAAGATGTTTACAAATTATCTGTATGACTCTGTACCTGTCCAGCTGGCACCAGAGATCATAGAATCATAGAATCAAAAGGTTGGAAGGGACCTCATGAGGTCATCTAGTCCAACCCCCTGCTAAGGGCAGGACCACTTTCCCTAAATAATCCCAGCCAGGGTGCGGTCTAGCCGGACCTTAAATATCTCTAAAGATGGAGATTCTACTACGTCCCTAGGTAACCCATTCCAATACTTCACCACTCTCCTAGTCAGAAAGTTTTTTCTAATATCCAGCCTCGACTTCCGCAACTGCAACTTCAAACCATTGCTCCTTGTTCTGTCCTCCGTCACCACTGAGAACAGCCTAGCTCCCTCCTCCTTGGAG
>NC_133774.1:23813765-23935522 GCF_003597395.2 Chelonoidis abingdonii
GGGGTTGGTCCTGCTTTGAGCAGGGGGTTGGACTAGATGACCTCCTGAGGTCTCTTCCAATCTTAATCTTCTATGATCATTACCCGTGGGGGGAAGAATTAATTTTCTCCCTGGGACATGGGAGATTAAGGTTAGGTGCTTGAGACACCTAGTCATAGGCACCAACTCCATGGGTGTTCCAGGACTGGAGCACCCATGGAAAAAAATTAGTGGGTATTTAGCCCCCTCCGTCAGCCAGCTCCTCACTCCCCCATCAGTGCATTCCATCCACCAGTGGCCCCACCAATCAACTCCTCCTTCTCCTTCCCAACTTCTCCCACCCGCTGTGATCAGCGGTTCTGAGGCATGCAGGAAGCACTGGGAGAGAGGAAGCATGAGGATGAGGCATGCTGAGGGGAGGGGGTGGGGTGAGGGCTTGGGAGAAAGGGTCAGGTGGGAGCGGTGCCTGGGGTGGAGCAGGGGGTTGAGCACCCTGGGGTCCGGAGGAAGCCAGTGCCTGTCCATCTATTCAGTAGGACTGTCAGGGCTGGGATCACCACATTTGAATGGAAAACCCTACTCAGACAATGGATGCCTCAAAGACCAAACATCAAACCCTAGAGCAAGTTACTTCTCCCAACTCCACAGAGAAGCAGAGCAAAAAGACTCTGGCTGGATAACAAAGGCAAGAGGTGTCAAGTGATTGCATCTTACGGTTACTGCTGCCAATCAAGCGGGGACAGCAGGACAAAGAGAGAGAACTGGGATTTGAGGAGAGCATGGATCACAGGCCAGGGCTCCTATTAATATGGACTCTCTCTTCAGTTTGTCTTTTCCATGCTATGGACTCTCCAATGCTGTAACCTAGGTGACTGGTAAAAGCTACCTTGTTTTGAAAAGACTGCCTTGCATTACTCCAGATACTCACCGTCTTCTCCCAACAAGGAAAAGCTTCTGGCTAGAATCTGATCTGGGTTAGGCTTGCTGTTGAGAGCCATGGGCCTGGTCTACACTGGGCAGGGGGTGGGGGTGTCGTCAATCTAAGTTACGCAACTTCAGCTACATGAATAACGTAGCTGAAGTTGACGTACTTAGATCGACTTACCGTGGTGATGGTGTCTTCACCACGGTGAGTCGCCTGCTGCCGCTCTCCCTGCAACTCCATCTACGCCTCTTGTGGTGGTGAAGCACAGGAGTCAATGGGAGAACGCTCGGGGGTCAATTTATCGCGTCTAGTCTAGACGCGATAAATCGACTCCCGCTGGATCAATTGCTGCCCACTGATACGGCGGGTAGTGTAGACATACACAGGGTGAAAAACAGGTCATTGCTGGAAACCAAAGGCCCAATCCAGGAGTCACAGAAGCAGTGTGGTATGTTTTTGTGGAAGCGTGTGCTCCTTTGGGGACTCTGGCACACCCAAGGGAAATTCCCAGGGACTGTTTAAAGGCTGGGGCATAACCCAGCCTCTGTAAATCCGCTCACTTGCTCAAGCTTAGAAGTTTGCCACAGAAACAGAAATTACAATGGTGGGGAACTTTCCCAAAACTGTAGAGAAGGCCAGGAGGAAGTGAGGACTTTCATCACCAAATGGTAGCAGGAGATGTTCAGCACTTTGCAGGATCATGTCCTTAGAGTGTTACCTCCCTGAGGCTGGGACGTTGTCTTTTAGCTTGTATGCAAAAAAAATACTTTTGATAGCATGTGATAAACAATGCATTTTCCAACCAGTGCTAACTGATATTTTCCTCCCCAATGGAGTATGGGAAAATTTCTGTGAAAGTTTTTACTCTTGCCAAGCAGCTCCAGCGACATTACGAATAACAATCCTATTCATTCTCCCCTCATTTGGGATTTTACTTACTAGGCCAGATCCTCTGCTGGTATAAATTGACATATCTTCACTGAAGTAAATGAAGCTATGCTGGTGCACGCAAGCTGAGAATCTGGCCATTTTAGTTTTACAGGTGACTTGTTTGACACTGTGCATCACATTCTAAACCATCCAATGCTGGAGGTAAGCCCTTTTTCCTAGAGGGAAGAGATTTTGTGCCCTCTAAAACAAAAATGAGTTTATCACCATTGCACTTGTACTTCCCCATCTTAAACCAGTGAATGAACCTCACCCATCACCCCTACCACAAGAAACAGGAAGTAGGAGCTATTCTGCTACCTTGTGAAGGCCTTCTACAGCCTCTAGCATAGAGATCCCCAAACTGTGGGGCACACCCTCCCAGGGAGAAACAGAGGAATGTTGGGATGGGGCTGGGCCAGCCCCTATGTGGTTTGGGGAGGAGAGCTACCCAGCTCCTCCCCCAGCTCTGCTCTGGCTCCCATCCCTAGCCTCTGTGCATCCCTGCACCAGGCCGCAGGTCCAACTGCTGGCTCCAATCCACTATGGCTTAGCTGCGGCTCCGCCTCCAGCCTCAGCTCTTGGCCACAGCTCTGTTTCCAGCTGGGAGTGAGGGTTGGGGTGGGAATGGAGCTGCAGCCAGCCACCAGCTGCCTGCCCCCACTTCAGCCTGGCTGTGGCTCTGCTCCTGCCCCCATGCCCGGTCCAAGACCCACCCCCCCGCTGTGGCCCCAGCTCAATCTCCTTATCCTTGTCTGCCTCCCTTCCTCTCCCTCCCCAGCCATGGTCCTGCTCCCAGCCCGAGCATGGGAGGTGGGGCATGGACAGAGATAAGGGGGGGAGATGACCCTGAAAAGTTTGGGGACCACAGCTCTAGAAGATCAATATTAAAGACAACCCATTGTATTATGCAGCAATCCCAATGCACTGCAGATCTGCAGTAACTGCTTTGCCCCTTACCTTGCCCCACTGACATCCACGCCGACCATTAATTGTCCATTCAGGGAAAGAATCTCATCTCTCAGTCGCACTTTCCCACATTTGCCTGCCGGGCTACTTTTCTTTAAGTCCGTTACCCAGATACAGCCAACATCAAGCACTGGGCCTTTGTGCCCTTTTCTCTTTTTCCCTCCTCTCCGTTTCTCTCCATAGTCTCCAAAAGCAGGGATGTTCCCAAAGCTTAAGCCAAGAGCCTCATTTTTGCCCATCTCCTTGGTAAGGTAGAGGGTGCAGATTTCCATGTCTAAAGCGCTGGGACAAATAGGCTGCAATTTGCTGTCATCCACGGAAAAATTTAGCTGTATGTACTCTCTCAGCTTTTGAATGGCAGACTGACACAGCCTCTGCTCTGGCCCTTCCACTTCCTCCCTCTGGCTGTTTTGCAGCCACTGATACAGGAGGGGGAGGAAGAGCATAGCGTTCTCTTGAGTGATGGGCATTATGGGCACCCAAGGATCCCATCATATGAAGGATGGCTTTCTGGGTTCACTATGCGGGGCTTCACTGATCCTCCTTTCAGAATCATGGCATCCGTCTGTGTCATCCCCAGCCATGTTCAGAGCGAGAGCACACATGGGAAGCCACCACTCAGGTCCAGCTCTGTTGAACTGTTCAGTTTGGCAAAGGATAACATGACGCTTTTATGAAAACACTGAAACAATTGCTGTGGCCGGCTCAGCAAGAGGAGGAAGGAAGTGTCAGTGAATTCTTGTTGGGCTACTCTTACAGCTGGCCAGTTACAAATTACACTGTAATCCAATGAGAATTCATTCCACAAGGAACGTTGTCAGTTCATCACCACAGCCACTCAACACCTGCTTGGCCTGCAAGATAAAAAAAGAAGCATTACGAACCTGGTCATCATTCCAGCCAAAATGCTGCTCAGCTGCTATGCTCATTAGACACAAAAGAAAATTTTCCTAACATGTGTGTGTTTCATAGTCTATTTTGTTCTCCCTTTAATTTTTTAGTTACCAGCTCATGACATTCTGCTGGTTAAGAGTGAAGGGTGTACAGTTCTCTCCACAATCATCATTTTTATTATTCTCTTGTCTACCACTTGGGGGCACCACCTCTCCTTCTCAAAAAGAGAATAAAAGGTCATTCTTACAACCTGACCTGCCAATGGAGATCCAGGCCCTATAAACAACAGCATACTCCCTGTCAGAACAAAAGACTAATGCAGCAGCTCAGAGGCAGTGGTAAATGCAGAGGACTCCTGGAGAATGGTTCAGAGCCATTGCAAACAAACAGCTTCCATAAATTTCAACAGGAGCTGTTCAGAGTCAGGATGGAGAACCAGACCCTTAGATTCTATCCCTGATTCAACCTGAGATGGCGAGTAATGTTAGGGATCTCACTTATGAACCTCTTTGTGCCTCAGTTTATCTGTCTATACAATAGGTACAAGGTAATACTTATTTACCCAGGGCTATTGTAAGACACAATAAATGGGCACAGATGATGCCTATAATCCTGTGGATCCCCAAATTAGAGATGCAAAACACTGTAATCATATACAACTTCCTCTACCAAGCTTTTCAAGTAGTGTTCAATGCCTCTCAGAAGCCAATGTAAAGTGAGTGATTATAGTGACTGCCACACATAAAGCTGACATACAATGGTGTGACATCATGGCCTGCCCTTATAAGCACTAGTGCCTAGTGGTCAGCCCACCATCCGGCATGGCTCTTTGAAAATCCTTAAAGACCCAATAAGCAAGAACCTAAAGAAGGATAGGGATAGAGAGATAAGCTGTGGCTGGGAAAAAGGCCCTGTTTCTTTAAAGGCCTGGCACCAGGAACCTGGCAGAGTGAATGGAGCCAGACTCCCTTTTCCCCCAGTCAGGGGATATGCTGGCCCCTTCCTCCCAGTGTAAAGGCTTCCTTCTCTCTCCCAGGGAGGGCAGACACTGAGAGAAGGCTGGCCTGCTGGACCTCCCAGTTTGGTGCAGGTGTTCAGCTGAAGGGAACTGGCAAAAGCTTTGCAGCTGACTATTCCAAGACAAGAGGCCTGAGACACAAACTCAGCCCAGAGAGAGGGGACTCCTGCTTGAAGGACACACTTATCGACTGCCCTAAAGATAAGAGACAGAGTGCTGCTTGCAGTATAGCCCAGCTGCTGCAGAGGAGGGCAGGGACTGGTCTTTGAGAAAGCACCTTCATAGCTGGCTAAGGAGACACGGTGAGGAACCATAGATCCAGGCAGGGCTGGCAGAGTCTAGAGACCTGATGAAGATGTTGACAAGTGGGATGAAGTTAGAAGCAACTCAGGAATGTGGCAGAGGGATCAAAGAAACATGCCTTATCCACCCAAAACTGGGTCCCTGGGCTAGAACCTGGGGGAGAGTGTGAGCCTGCGTTCCCCAACCTAGTTCCCAGCCAGAACAAGAGGGCGTGCACAGGCATTAAAAGAATAAAAAAGGCCACAAACTAAAAGTTACAGATAAACATTGGGAGATGGGCTCGAAGGCCATTAGATTTTGAGTTTACTATTTGGGGACTTTTCTGTATACTCTGGAAGGGGAATGGACTGAATAGTGACCTGGCTGGAGAACTAGACCACAGGAAACAACAGATCACTGTGCACCAGAATGGCTAAAGGGAGCACTACACTGAAACCCCCCCTGCATCATCACACCTGAACATGTGGTGGTGCCTTGGAGCTGAGTTTTCAGGACTAATTGATCATACGACTTTCAGTAACGATAAACAAGGTTCAGATTTATTTTAGGTTCTACAGAAGGTTAGACTCCTGGTTCCTCTGGCCTGAATCTATGAATTTCTAACGTTTGTTCTCATTTGGTTAGAGCTGACAGTGTTCTCAGGGAAGCAGGCACCAGATGTTAATTTGGGCCACCATCCTGCAAATAGCTCAGCAGAATAGGGAAGCTATGAGGGTCTGCACAAGAATAGGAGTCCACCCACATGGAGCTTATAGTAGGTTTGGGGCTGTGGATGGCACCAAGCAAATCAAATGAGGGTACTGTATAATTAGCTATGTGATTAAACACACACACACACACACCTCTACACCCAACAAAGTCAGTGGCTGATGTATCAATTGAACACACCCAGCCTGGTGAGAACAGCAGTTACAATCAGCCCAATCTACACACTAGCAAAAATAGAAAGGTGACCAAAAGGGTGGCAGATTTCTCTTTGGAAAAAGAAAGATCTCACCGAGAAAAATGGCAACTGAGCTCCAAAATGGAGTTTTACCTTGGATTTTGAGACCTCTTTGGGAGAACTTTTTTTCCCATCATCACTCTATGTTTGCTTTTGTATGCAATGCGTTCCCCAAACAGCTATTTTTACTCTCTCATGTACACGACTTGTGCACAAAATGTTGTGGCTTATTTTTTTCTCCTAGCCCTGGCACAGCTGGGAAATGGGGAGCGCATGCTGACCCTGTATCAGGATGACAGTGCTCCCCCGCCACTGTGCATCATTAACCCCTAAGATTCTGGTTGAGTCTCTGAGAATGCTTCTGGGGGCATTTGCTGCATGCCCATTTGTTCCGACCTGTGGTTTAAACCCATGACCTGGCTCTAACTAATCATATGCGGTTTGATAGGGATTTTGTTGCATTTTTTTAAAAAAGCACAAAGTGAATTAGTTAAACTGCACAAGTTGCACTATCAGTGTCCCCCCGCCCCCTGTGCATGGGCACTGGAGAAAAGCTACCAAACTTCATACACTGTACATGGCATGGTATAAATTAGTCTCATTTTAACAGACAGGTTAAATGGTGCTGCTACCTGGATTAGAAGGCTGCATTTTACTCTAGCATACAGCCCCAAACGTTCTCCCTGAAGGAGCCCTAAAGCTGTACATCCAGCAAACCCACACAGATAAGGAAGAGGCTCTGTCCATTACTGTTCTCCAAAAATGAAGTTAATGAGTCAGATGCTCTGAGGTTTGACTGGAAGCATTTCCATCACCACCGTCCCTGGTGGTTCTACGTGCGGATTTAATCCTAATTGGTTCCACAGATGGAGGCTATTGTAAGGGAGACACAGATATTAGTGCATTTGCAGGCAAGATCACGTCCCCTTCTCAGCCTGCACTGCTCACAATTTGTATACCATGGTCCTCCAAGAACCTCCTCTCTCCACACAACAGAGGCTGTGGGCCCTTTGTGCTGCTACCACTTCCACTCCCTGGAGATTTTTATGATGGAGGTCTACTGCAAAAGCATAGATCAAAGAGTGAATCTAGCCCACAGGTCCTGAAGCCACTGAGAGCCTGGTCTCCGCCGTGTTCGACCTACAACTCTCACATTCAATTTTCCCTCCAAGACTGAGTTGACAATGACACCCTTAGTAAGAACTCCCCATTGTGCGTGGGTATGTCTACACTTGGAGCTGGGGGTGTGATTCCCAGCTTGTGTAGAGCAGCATGTTAAAAATAGCATAGCCACAGTAGCATGGGCAGCAACAAGGGGTAGCACAGGCTAAGGGGTTGAGTACAAACCTGCCTGGACTCTGCAAGTACATACTCAGTGTTACTAGACTGTGCTGCCTCTCACATCTGCCCATGCTACACAAGTATTTATAGTGCACTAGCTCTCGTGAGCATGTCTAGGGGATGTGCAAATCACACCCCTAGTGTCAAGTATAGACACACCCTAAGTTGAAGATGTTTTTCCCTTCAGCTAAAAGCTTCAGTTAAGGAGGCATTTAACTCAGTAGAGATAACACACTTGTTTCTGTGGGTCTCCGGTCTTTTTTGCTCCAGAGGCTAATAAGAGTTAATGGCACATGTGGTGGTGACTAGTTTTTTAGTTGGATCTCTCAGACTAGCTGAGTGGTGGGAAGAATGGGCCCCAGAAGTGGGCGTATATGAGAGGAGAATAATACAACAATATTTCTTTAGATGACCTGCGGCTTAGACTTTATCACAAGAGCCCCATTGCATATTTGGATATCCTGATTCCATACAGACTTCTCTTTCTTTTTCTGATAAATAGAGTTTTTCCTTCCGTGGGTGCCCTTTTCCAAAAGAACTACATAAGGAGCACTTGAACCCCACTTCCTTCTGTGCGGAAAGAGAAATAATAAAGGTCATAAAAATGTCCCACTACTGATTTTTAAAAGTTGATTTATGCGCGTAACTCCGGCAGATACAATGTTTAGGGTTAATATTCCTGCCACAGAAAAGCCCAGCCCAAAACACAGGAAAAATGTACATAAGGTTATTCTTTTTCACTCCTCCAGTGGTATCAGATTAGAATTGTTTTAGGTTATATCTTTTCAGCTATTTGTGATTTCTCTCAAAAATGAAAATAAAAAGAAATGTCTTTCTGTGCCTCAGCCATTGGGACAGTGAGTGAATGCTGGTGAAATAAATCCATTACCAGTCAGACCTTCATTTATCAATTTTTTTTCCCATTCAAATTGAGTTTTCATTCCTTCTTTTAATTCCTGGTAGCATTTAACAGCAACCACATGACAATGAGAACAAAATAAATCTTAATCTCAAAAATAGAGTCTAGCTATCAGAATTTTCACTAATGGACATATTACTCCTGCAGGAATTCAGCATAGGAGTAATTCATAGAAGAGGGTATCACCACAGGAAAGGTCCTGTTGAAGTCATCAGCGAATCTGAGGTTAGGTCTCAGCATGAGTAATAAATTTGGACTAGGGAGGAAATGCATTGACACTAAAAGCTTCTGATTAACCACAAAAATTAGAGATAGAAGAGATCTATTAAGTCATCTAGGTCCCAATTCAATGAAACCGATGTGAGACTTTCCACTGACACTGGATCAAGCTCCTAATCCAGCCCAGTGGAGACACGTTCCCTGCAATGCATTCTCCAGTGCTTATACCTGCCATACTTTACTTATGTTGACTAAGAATCAAAAGAAGTCAGATGTGTTCAAGCATCCAAACTTCCTTAATCAGCTACAGTAACTGACAGGATTCTATAACATCTGCTTAAGCAGGCTCAGAGGACCCAAAATTGTAACAGTTCAAACAGAGGTGCATAGAACTGGGCAGGCAGGTTAGAAAAATGCCCAATTGTGCAAGAAGATTTGTAGTTGAGAACTGGTCAAATGTCCTTTTGGAGTTTTCATGGAAAATACACCAGGCCAAGCACAAAGAGGCACCTGCATTTTGGTCTCTCTTAGATACTTATGTATTTATCCTCAACACCCCTGCAAGGTAGGAACATGCTATTACCTGTAAATTCCAGCCTAACACCCTCAACACTGGATTATCCTCCTTCTTACACATATCACCAAGGCTTTGTCAACACTAAGATTTCAGCTGTCCCAGTGGTATAGACACAGTTAACACTGAACCAGGGTAATTTCAAAACTGGGGAAAGCTGCACCAATTCCAATAGAGCCATCACATTTTCCAAAAACCTAATAGCACCTTTTTCTAATCACTTAATTTTGTAACAGAAAAACCTGCTCAGAAATCCTGGCCATTATGATCTTTCTGCAGGTTGGAAGAACTGTATTGATAGAAACTGACCTTTTCTCCCCATATAGAGCATGGTATCTGCAATTCTAAACTTGTTCAAAGGGCTATATCTCTATAACCTCTCTGTGCCTTGTAACCGTTTTTTCTTTTTTAAATGCACTGCATGTAATGGATAATGGAGTACTGGTTTGAGACAGCAACACTGTGAACTTTAAAGGTTTAGTACTCAGAACAAGATTCTGACATCTCTTACACTGGTGTACATCTGGAGTAACATGACTTCACTTCATTGACTTTGCCTACAGTTACTGTACGTAGGTATAACCATGATTAGAATCTGGTCCTAGGTGTGCAGATTCCTAGAGACCTTCCCCCATGCAAAATTTTAAAATATCATTGCATCACTATGTGGGTAACAGCCAGTGTCTGTGTGCATGTAATATTTTACATATAGTGCCAAGCTTTTATTTTTAAGGGAAACTAAAGTTAGAATCTTGTCTATATTTAGACACAAATAAATGACCTCATTTTCAAGAGTGCTGAGCACCAACAGCTCTCGCTGGTCAACTAGCTACCTATAAAAAATGTAATAAAGAGCTATCTAGATCTCCTCAATTTGTGCAATGCTGTATTTCATATTTTCAAGCCATTACCAAAGTACTTCCGAAGCAAGAGTGCTATGTTGCTTTGGGTATGTCTACACTCCAGCTGGCAACATGCTTTCCACAGCGGGTAGACATACAGGCACTAGCTCTGCTCAAGCTAGTGTGCTAAAAATAGCCACCAAGCCAGAGGTAGCATGAGCAACAGTTCAAACTGGCTGCCCGAGTACGTCCCCAGGGGATCCAGGCAGGTTTGTATTCAAGCAGCTAGCCTATGCTGCTACCCCCACTACACTGCTATTTCTACTGCACTAGCTCAAGCAGAGTTAGCATGTCTGTTTGCCTGCGCTGGGAAGCACACAGCCAGCTGCAATGTAGACATGCCCTAATCCCCTATAGGAATTTGCTGTTTACAGTAGTTCTTCCACAAAGGGACATTTAAAAAAATATAAATATTACAAAGCATATCTGCAAGTGCTTTTAAATGCTTCCACTTTTCAAAAAACGTTCCTGTGGCAAAGACCTCAGACAACAGTTATCTATAAAACAAGAAAAGCCAATGAATGCAACATGTGAAATTGGGTCCATATTGGATCAGAAGGTAAGAAAACCAGAATTACAGACTAAAGCATATGAAGTTGTAATGCTTACATTCTAAGCTTAAAGGAGCAAATGCACTTACATTTGTAAAATGCATTTATGATACATACCAAGAAAAGGAAAACTTGCAGATTCAGCACTGCAAATTGAATACACTTGGAAGCCTGATGTCATTTTATAGTGTTATTGGAAGGGTCACAAAGAAAAACAAGCTGCATTCTATAATCATCAACCTCTGGAATCATTAAGCCTAAGAAAATTATTGCCAGATGTAACAAGATGGACTTCCACATAAATATTTCCAAAATCTATTAAACTAAATCACCTCCAATCTCATCTGATCATCACATTGCTAATAAATTACTTTTAGCTATCTACCGCAAGTGTTCAAATGCAACTGTATCAAGCAGGAATTTTGAAAGACAATATTGTGAAGTAAATTTTACCTTAGTTTATAATCTCATCTCTATCAACTCTTACTTATTAGTCAGTTTATCTTTAAGTTCAAGTTGCATTTCCCTCTTAATCTGAGGAATTTAAATTATATCTTTAGTTTCTTGAGAACAAGCCCTCGTTATGGCTATATGCAAATTTTATGCCACCCAGTAGGACCTCACCCATTCTTACTGATGTCTGGAGAAGGTGTTGGAGATGACTCAGCTATGTGAAACAGGGCCTGATGCCATAAGGGCCCCAAACAGCTAGCTCCCCCATGCGGCCTGGTTGACTGCAACAGGAGTCTACGTGGGTACAAACATCCACTAGTTTTGAGCCAGTTGCACAATTGGGACCTTAGTAAGTATGTGAATAAAGACAATAGATCAGATCCTCAGCTGATGTAAAGCATTATAGTCACATTGAAGTCAAAGGAGCTATGACGATTTACAGCAGCTGAGGATCACTGCCTCATAAAAATGTATTTTGCTATTTAATTCTAGTCATATCCTACTTTACATTGTAGCGGTAAACTCAGAACATATCTAGTCTGATCTCTTGGGTAACATTGCCCATAGAAGCTCATCCATAATGCCTGCATCAAGCTCTGTAGCTCATGGTTGAACTAGACAGAGTACCTCACTTAAAAATAAATGTGCTGCAGTAAATTTTATAAACATAATGAAGGGCTTAGCAATACACAGCTTCACTACGCTTCTGTGCTATTGAACCTTGGAAGGGCAGCATGGAAAAAACATCTTTTTGAGGCAGCAGTTTATAAAGGGTGCAGTTTCTGCTTGTTACAGTGGTCTGAACAAGACCTTTACCTCCATTCCTTCCCATTTAGAGGTGTATATTTCTGTGGGGTGGGAGTTAACACAATAAATGTAAGGGTCTGAATACGGGATGTTGACACTTCACAACACAATGATAAAAAGACTCAAGAAACAGAGAAGGTTTTATTTCTGTATTTGCCTGCATCTAAATAAAACAAACCCCATTACGAGCATGCTGTGGGAATGCACACCACCTCTTGGAAACAAAATACCAAACTGTACTGCAGAACTGTCTTCAAGTGTCTCTAAAAATTAAAAAACATCCCCCCTTTTCTGTTTGTTAGGACTAAATTAATTTTTATTGTTGTTCAACATCTGTACAACCTAACGCTCATCAGGAAAGCATATGTGATAACAGAACAGTCCTTCCCTGACCCTTCTGGCAAATCCAGGGCAACTTACACTCCTAGCTCCTGCTTTCTGAGGTTGGGAAACTTTATGGTTTCTTCTGAGTTTGAAAAAATAAAGGATGGTTCTCACATTCCAGCAATAGCTGGGTGGGGTATAATGTCATGGCCTTCGGTCCAATGCCTCTACACAGCTTTTTATTGCTGGTGCAACATCTGTACGTGGCTTTAATAAAATAGCAGTATAGAAGCTGAGTTTAGCTTATTGGAGTGTTAGCTTACACTTCTTTCTAGCAACATTTAATACTTTATTCCAGAATTGCAGGGATCCACCGGTGACAACTACAGTACCTGGTATTACTGCAGCTTTGGGATTCTTACCTGTTGGGCGTCTGCTTGTGAGAGTGAAGACTTTATCAACACAGTGCCCCCGAGAACTTGCCCAAAACTTTTGGCAAAATCTTTTGGCAAAATCTCCTGTCCAGGAACTCCTCTTACCAACAGTCATGTTGGTCAGCTACATGTTATTTCATTGACAATCTTTTTATAGTCTGAGGCCATAGTTTCTACTACAGAATGCCAGTCAATCCTTCTACTGTTGTAGTAGTTTCTAGGATTCCTTTAAAATATTTGTGAATTAAACCCAAAACCTTTGAAGGAGGGGTTGTTGCTTTTTTTAAAAGGTCTATTAATCCTGACTCAGTACTCCTGCCACTCATGCTGCACACACAAAGGAGGGAATCCCATCTTCCTCAGCATCCCTCAGCCAAGGCCAAAGGAAAAATCTTGAAAGTGAAGTCTGGCCTTTGGGTATTTTAAATATTCAAGACCTGATTTGTGGTCTTATTGGAATGCCTATGCATATAACTCTGTTCCCGGTATTGAACTTACAGGCATGCTATGTGAATGCTCCCATTTTAGAATCTATATATGTGTATAAGATAGTATATGATATTTCAAATGTGCAATGTAGGTCCTGTCTATGGGACACTGGAAAAGAAAATATGAAAGAGGCAGCAAGTTTCGTTCCCTCTCTGAGCCTTTCACAAGAGTTTTAAAAGAACTGGCTGGGGAGCTCACTGGACAATTAATGTTGATTTTCAATAAGTCTTGGAGCACTGGGGACATTCCAGAAGACTGAAAGAAAGCCACAGCTATGCCAATTTTTTAATATAGTAAACAACATGACCTGGTTAATTATAGGTCTGTAAGCCTGACATCAGTCCCAGGCAAGATAATAGAGTGACTGATATAGGACTCGATTAAGAAAGAATTAAAGGAAGTTAATATAATTAATGCAAATTAACATGGATTTATGGAAAATAGATCTGTCAAACTAACTTGATGTCTGTTTTGGATAAGATTACAAGTTTGGTTGATAAGGTAATAGTGTTGACATAATAGATTTCTGTAAAGTGTATGACTTGGTACCACAAGATATTTTGATTTATAAAAACTAGGATAGTATAAAATTAACATGGCACAAATCAAATGCATTAAAAACTGGCTAATGATTAGGTCTCAAAATATAACTGTAAATTGGGAATTGTTGAGTGGGTATGTTTCCAGGTGGGTCCCACAGGAATCCGTTCTAAGCTCTATGTTAATTTAGCATTTTTATCAGTGACCTGGAAGAAAACATAAAATCATCAATGATAAAGTTTACAGATGTCATTATTTACCACTCTCCCAATTTTTGTGTCAAGGACAGGTCACTGATTCAGAGCGATCTGGATTGCTTTTTACACGGAGCCTAAGCAAACAATGTGAGTTTTAATACAGCTAAATGTAAATGTGTACATCTGGGAACAAAGACTGTAGGTCATACGTACAGGATGGGGGACTCTACCCTGGGAAGTAGTGACTCTGAAAAAGTTTTGGCGGTTGCGGTGGATAATCAGCTCAACATGACCTCTTTGGGGGTCTCTGGGGGACCCTGTGGCCAAAAGGGCTAATGCGATCCTTGAATGTGTAAAAAGGAATCTCAAGTAGAATAGAGAAGTTATTTTATCTCTTTATTTGGCATCGGTACAACTGGTGCTGGAATAGTATGTCCCGTTCTGGTGCCCACAATTAAAAATGGATGTTGATAAACTAGAGAGGATCCAGAGAAAAGCCAGGGAAATGATTAAAGAATTAGAAAACATGCCTTATAGTAATAAGCTAAATACATTGAGCTCCTTGAGCTGAACTATGAGAGGGTTTAGGGCTGACTTGCCCACAGTGGATACGTATCTACATGGAGAACAAATATTTATTAATGGGCTCTTCAATCTAGCAGAGAAAGGTATAACACGATCCAATAGCTGGAAGATGAGGCTAGAAAATTCAGACTCAAAATAAGATGCAAATTTTTAATGGTGAGAGTAATTAACCATTTGAACAATTTGGAAAGGGTCCTGGTAGATTCTCCATCGCTGACAATTTTAAAATCAAGATTGGATGTTTTTCTAAAAGCTATGCACTAGGAATTATTTGCGGGAAGTTCTATGGCCTAGCACAGGAGGTCAGACTTGGAATCTATGAATAGTTATTCCCTGTAACAGGGTGAAATTAAACCAAGGGGATTTAAATCATTTGATTTTTAATATATTGCTTTAAAAATTTGTATTACTGAAACATATTAAAATTTATCACAAACTACATTATAACTGCTTTTTTAAAAATCAAACCCTGCTATAGGCAAACAACAAAATATTGAAATTAAAGCCTTGATCTTGTAGACAAGGCAGGTACATAATTTTACTTACACGAATAGCTCCACTGAAGTCAATAGACTGCTTATGTGCACCTTAAAGCTAAGCATGTGCATAAGAGTTTGTAGGATCAGAGGACAAAATTATTTTATCCAAAACTTTTCTCTTAGACATTTGGTTACCATTTATTCAATACTCAGTCGAAGTACTTTCACATGCAGAAAAGCCAGCCTACCCGTACAATTTTTTTGAATAAAGTTTTATCAAACCAGGCATGTTTATCAATAAGAGTACTCAGCAGTTTCAATCAATCTAATAAAATCCCCTGAAACAACTTGGCGTGAGTGATGTAAAGTGGCTGTCACTGTAGTTGGTAATACTCTTCTCAATAGAGAGATTTAATAATAACATTACTCCATAATGGTTCTCTAAACAAGAAGAGAAGTTCAGAGTTGTAATGATTAACATTTTATTTCTGATGTTTACATGGCAGTGATTTGTAAACCTGTTAAAATTTCCTAAATAAGTATTGATTTTAAAAAAAAACAAAAAAAACAAAAAAACAAACCTTTCTCCTCTTAATGGCACAAATGTTTGTCACTTCCATATTGCTTCAGTGTGAATGATTAAAAGTTACCTGGACTTTCAATACATTATCAAAGTTTCTGTTATATACACTGGCCAAAAATACAAGCCAAAGTTAGGCTCCTAAACGTCTATTCAGGCTTGTAAGAGAGGGATTTTCAAAACACTTAGTCTCTTAGGGAGCACAAGTCCTTCTGACTTCAAACTGCAGACCCTGTTGGGGAGGTATAGCCTGCTCAAAGCATTTCAGCTTTCTTGACTTGTGGAAGTTCAATACCTCAGAAAGTGGTGCTGGTTGCTAACATAGCGTGGGTTATTTACTTACCAATTTTGTGTTCGAATGTATTTTGTTTTCACAGTAAGGATGTTAATGAGGCCTTAGAGTTGTCTTATGCAGCAGAGACGAGCATTTTAAGTGTGAAAGGTCTCAGTTTTAAAAAAAAAAAAAAAAAACTATGTAAAAATCTGAAACTATTAACAATTATGAAATTAGAGACAAGTCTAAAACACCCACTTTAGCCATTTAAAGCTTAAAAAAGGAAGAAAGTGAAGAATCATAGATCATAGAATCACAGAAATAGCAACATCTAAATATAAAACAAAAATATAAACGTATAAATATAAAACACTTATTTTTTTATCCAAACTATCGTGTAGAGAGCCTTTCTACAGCAGATTTCTTCACTTCTTTTAGACCGCCTTAAATGTCAAGGCAATCCCAATCTGACCTACAGTTGCACTGTATCGATTTGCTATGTGTTTTTCTCTCAGTCAAATATGACAAACTCTGAATGCCAACAGCCCTGCTTTCATTAGCAGTCCTACAATAATCAGTGGACAGCTTTGAATAATGAATCAGAAGCCGTGGACCTAAGATTGTGCATAGGGCTAGTAACCTCATCACATAAAACATAAAACAAAAATTACTACAGAAACGAACACCAGGATTATCATCAGCATGTAGCAAGCTCAAATAAGTGATCATCTTATGTGAGGAATATGACAGGAGTTGGTCAAACCTGTACAGATGTCCATGTCTTGAGAAGTCCCTTGTTCAATGCCAGATCAATGATCAAAATCATATTTTGGAAATATGAGAAAAATGTATGAAACTATTAAAACTTTAAATAATTGAAGAAATAGATAGATACCATCTTGTGATGTCCTTGGAATCAGTGAGTGCAAGAGGAATAGGTTTAAACAAACTACAATTTTTGAGAAACAAATAAGAAGATCATTACTCCGGGAATCTGGATGACAGACAAAGCTGGCATGGCAATATTAATGTCAAATGACACAGAACAGGCATTGACTGAATGGAAATCAGTCAGTGAAAGAATTACTAGAACTCACTTTCAGACCAGATTTTTTAAACTAAAGTCATACAATGCTACGCACTAACCCACAAAAAGCCAGATGAGGAAAAAGATGCTTTTTATGATTTGTTACAGGATGTGCTCACACTAACCAAGGTTTCAAAACATGACACTGTAGCAACTATGGGTGATTTGACAGTAAATGTTTGAAATAAAATGACATGTTGGATAAAATCATGGATAAGTGCAGCAGCGGTTTGGAAATAAATCAGAATGGTGACTCATTAGTAGACATTTGCAGTGTGAACAACATAGTGATAGGTGGAACAATATTCCCTCAAAGAAATCCATAACGCAACATGCAACTCCTCACATGGTACTACAAAGAATCAGATAGATCACTTCTTCATTTAGAGAATTACATAGCTCATTGGCAGATGTATGTGGGACAGAGGAGCAGATATGGGCAGGGACCATAATCTTTTTGTCACTAAATTGGAGATCATGTTAAAAAGAATGAAGGTGGCCAAAGAAAGACTGTACATCAATAGCTCACAATTAAAAAACCCAAATGGAAGAAGTACTTTTCAGTTTGAACCGAAGAAGAAGTTCAGTGTTCTAATGGAGTTAGTTAACTGAAGAAAATCAAATCATCAATACTCTGTAGGAAACATCACTGAGAGTGCTATTTACAAGTGCCAAGGCAGTCCTAATAAATAAATCAAAAAGGTAAGAATGGATTAGCGATGCTACCTGGGCAGCAGTGGAAAAGAAAAGTGTAAAGCAAAAAACTCATGAATGCTAAGCAATGTGAAGAAATAAGTAAGTGGCAAGAAGATTACAGACTCAAGACAGAGAGGTAAAAAGGAGTGCTAGAAAAGATCTATATTGACAGAAAGTCAAGAGCTGAAAATGCTAGCTAAAGAGGTGATTTTTACAACTTTGTATAAGACAATCAAACAGCTAACAGGAAACTAACAGTACTGGAGGTCCTACCAAAGATGTAAATGTAAAGATTCTTAGCATGTAAAGATTCTTTGTTGTTAGAAAAACAACAAAGGAACAGATGAGATGAACACTGTCAGGCTGTTTTAAATAGATGAAACCCAAGCATATGACTAGAAATATATGATAACCTACCAGCACAGCTTGATATTGTTTTAGGGCAACTATAAGAGAAAAATTTAGAAAAGCCATCAGTAAACTCAAAATCAGAAAGCAGCTGGAGAGGATATTACTGGGGAGACACTTAAAGCAAGTGACAAACCAGCTCTCCAGACCTTCCTTGTGATTTAGATTAGACTATGGAAAGAGGCAAAGAACCCCGTCCAGTGGAAGAGAGGCCTTACAGCAATATTGCCAAAGAAGTGTGACCTTAGCAACTGCAATAACTGGAGAGGAATCATAATATTCTCAGTGCCTAGGAAAATCAAATCCAACAGCACCCAGGAACATATAAAAAAATAAATAGATTTTCAACTTAGAGAGGAGCAAGCAGGTTTTATACGACTGAGATCATGTGTAGACCACACTGTTGTTGTCAGACATATCACAGAACAAAGTGCAGAGTAGAAGCATCTCTTCTGATAAATTTTATAGATTTCCTGAGGACTTTTGACAGTGGATACAGAGACTTTCTACAGAAATTTATCGCATATTCTGGAATACCAGCAAGAGTAATTAAAATAATCAAAGAGCTATATGATAATGCTGAACATGCAGTCCGAGATTATGTAACATCAGTCAATGGTTTGCGGAGACAACTGAAGTAAGGCAAAGGAATATTACGTCCCCACTACTGTTTGCACTAATCATTGACTGTATCACAAGGAAAGTAACAGCAGAAGGCAACCAAGGAATTTTATGGACAAATGACAAAATCCAGTTGGATGACGTTTGTTTTTGCTAATGACATTGTCCTGCTCAGTCCAGCACATAGCTTTAACGGAAGAAAAGACCCAGTTTTTGGCAGACCAGCAAAACAAGTTGGTTTGTTCATCTGCAAAGGGAATACAAACTATATAGCTATCAATGTTCCAAAAGCGACCAGCACAGTAGAAGAAGAAACACTAGAAGAAAAAAGCCATTTTACTTATCTAGGGAATGAGATGTGCAATGCTAGTGACATCACATTAGATGTTAAGCAATTAATATCAAAAGCAGCAAGCAATTTTCACGAAGTTGAAAGTTTTGGGAAAGTATCAAGATCAGCAGTGATACAAAAATATGTTTTTAACACCGGCATCATGTCTGTCCTCCTCTGTGGAGCAAAGTCATAGAAATCCATAAGAGCAATTTATAAGAAGTTCAACTCATTCTGAAGTAAATGCCTGCAGAAGATTTTCAGAGTTCACTGGAAAGAGTTTATTACAACATCAGAAATTCTAAGTAGAGCAAACCAATAAAAAGCACGACATATGGCAAGATGACGACTATGGACACATTTAGGACATGCTTTAAGGATGCCACCAACACAACATTCACATCAAGAGATTACATCAATACCATCTGGAAGGAGAAAAAGAGGGCAACATAGAGAAATATTACATGGAATAGAGAAAGAACCTAAATTCATCAACGTGACACTTGAAAGCCCGAACAGACCAGCACAAGACCAAAACAAATGGCAGGAACTGGTGGATGTTCTATGCATCTGGATGTGGAAGGATAAAGAAGGAAGAATAAACAGTGCATTAAAGAATAAGGAGTGGTTAGGTTATGGAATATGCCTTCAAGGAAATATTCTACCCCTTACAGTAACTGGAGGCCAAATCCATTCTGTTGCATCAGGGCAGCTTGAGTTGATTATTCCTAAAACACTTCTAATAGATAGGTGTCTAGACTAGGCTTGAACATCCAGTCCTGGCACTTCCACAATCTTCTCCGACAGATTCTTCTTCTAACTGTTCTTAGAGTTAACATTCTTCCTAATATGTAGCCTAAATATTCCCTAGTGCAGCTCAGTCTCATTATTTTTGATGAATCAGAATAGCTGATCTCTGTCCTCTTTATAATATTCCTTGTGTGTTCTCTACACACCCTCTCAGGCTCGTTTCCTCTAGAATGAGCATACCCAGCTCCCTTAACGTTTCCTCGGGTGTCTTGTTTTCCAAACCTTTTCATCAGAATGGCTGTTATTCCCTGAACTCTCCCAAATCTGTCTACAGCTTTTCTGGAGGTGAAATGTCCATCACTGAACACAGGAGTCCAACACAGGCTAATTCTGTCCATCATTTGGAGGGGGTGGGGCTCGGGGACACACACACACACACACACACACACCCCTACACCTATCACCAATGTATCTAGACACTGGCATGAAAAGTCTAACCTGTGCCAGATGGCTCAGAATAAATAACCCACTTGTTTTGGCTGGAATGATGAACACACATCAAATGATCAATATTGCAATTCATACGTAAGCAAGTCATCTAGGGCTGAATGGCTGAGGGGCAGATGAAAGGCTATTATTACACAATGACTCCCTGGAGTGAACAGTGACACAGCACTTGGCAGGGCCAGGTTTTTCAGAGAAGATTTTTTCAGGTAACTGCATTTTCAGTTCCACTGCAGTGGTTTGTACAAATCTCTTTTCCTGTCTGCTTTACAAACTACTTACAACTGTTACTGATCAACCATTGTAACACAAAATATTATCAAATTTATACACAGACTTCTTAAAATTTAAAAAACTGTTCTGTATGGTAGAAGGGAGCTCACACCTAACCAGGAGCGGTGCCAGGGTTTTTGGCGCCCTAGGTATGGGTCCTTCCGCACTCCCGGTCGGCGGCAATTCGGCGGTGGGGGGGGTCCTTCCATGCTCCTGGTCTTCGGGGCACTTCAGTGGTGGGTCCCGGAGTGAGTGAAGGACCCGCCGCCGAATTGCTGCCGAAGACATGGAGCGCGGAAGGAACCTCTGCCGCCAAATTGCTGCCGAGGGCCGCAAAATCCCACTCTCCCAAATCCTGGTGCCCTAGGCGACCGCCTAGGTTGCCTAAATGGAACGCCAGCCCTGTACCTAACTAAACCGTTCAGTACTGAAATCAAATGAGTGTCCTATCGGCTCTGGAATAGGCTTTGAGAATCCCTCACCCACACCCATCTCTGATTCAGCATAGCTTTTACTCCCTAATTAGCCCCACATCACCATCACCATCCTTGTTTATTGTTAGGATTTCTTATTACTAGGGCCCTATATGTAAATCACAATTTCACAAAGGGTATAAAACAGTGAAATTCATTCCATCCTTCAAATTGATTAATTCTTTCTGTGCATACTCTGTGAAATTCAATACTTTCTCATTTATGCTGTTGTGAATTTTCTTTAAAAAAAAAAATCTGATTTGCTCAGGAACCTATTTATAAGATACCTTCACCATTGCTTATCATCAAGTCAGCAGGTGGGACCCTTGGGATTTTTTTCCTTAGGCCAGATCTACACTAGCATGTATGTTGGGATAACTATGTCACACATCCCTAAACAACACCGTTATACTGACCTAACCCTTGGAGTAGACAGCACTACATCAATGGGCTTCTCCCATCAACATAGCTACTGCCTCTCGAGGAGGAGGAGTACCTACACAGATGGAAGCAGCTCTCCTGTCAGCATCGGTATTGTCTTCACTAAGCAAAACAGCGCTGTAAGTGTAGACAAAGCCCTAAGCCACAAGGATGGTAGTCTATGGCCACGTCTATACGACGCGCCATTTCGGCGTGTTAAAATCGAAAGCTCGGGGTTCGATATATCGCGTCTCGTCTAGACGGGGATATATCGAACCCAGAGCGCGCTTACATCGATTCCGGAACTCCACCAAAACAAACGGAGTTCCGGATTCGACATGGCGAGCCGCGCACATCGATTCGGCGCGGTGAAGACGGGTGAGTAACTCGATTTTAGATATTCGATTTCAGCTACGCTATTCTCGTAGCTGAAATTGCGTATCTAAAATCGATTTTCACGCGTCATGTAGATGGGGCCTATGTACAACATATAGCAAAGCTACTGGTGAGCAGGAGCAGCTGGAAAAGGCTTGGAAGCCAGGTCCTGCCATATGGAAGGTCATGGATTCATGGGGTTCCTTGGTAGCATCTTGGGCTGGCCACCCCTCCTCCTAGATGTGGTATGCCGCCAGCCCTGCATCCAAAAGGGGAGGACATAGTGAAATATCAGCCACTCAGGAACCACAGATCTGTCCTCTCTTTCTGTCCCTTGAGGCCTCAGGGGGAGAATCTGTCCCCCTGGGGAACAGCCCTAGGGTTTTAACCTGGTCTTCTGTATGGCAGGGCAGAGCAATACCAGTGAGGTCACCCACAGAAGAGTAGTTACTTACTGTAACTGGAGGTTCTTCAAGATGTGTGTAGTCCCTATTTGGATTCCAGACATAGGTGGGCATGTGTGCCATGCACTGGAGCCAAAACTGTTTTACAGTAGTATCTTTTGATCTGCATGTACGTCGTCTGTGTGACTGTGGCTATAAAAGGCTGTGCAGGTCAATGCCGCTCCATTATCCCTCTTACCATAAGCAATGGAGTCCACAGCAGAGGGGATGGAGGGTGGATATTGGAATCCAAATCTCATCTTCGAATGATGATTCCTATATGGATTCGAGACATGGGTGAGCAGTGAGCAGTGCTCAGCATGGAGGTGGGTGTGTGGACTCTGGAGAAATCACAGTCTGTATAACAGCTCAGACGACAGCTGCATCCACCGCCACTGCCAGGACAATGGCATAGGGAGCAGTAAAGGTGGGGACAGAGGTCCATGTGGCTACCTTGCAAATGTCCTGCCAAGATATGTTCGTGAAGTAGGCAGACATGACTCCAGGGGGCAGAGGAACATGACAGAGAGTGTAACATTCTGCATTGCAACAGGAGATTCATTTACAGGAAAGGGCGGTCTGCAATAGCAATAGCAGAGCCTGGGCAAAGCACAGAAGGCATGGGTGTGTTGGAGGTAAAAGGCCACTGCCCAGCGAATGTCGAGACAATGCAGCATTTTTGCTCTGGGGAGCTGTGCGGTTTGGGTTAGAAGATTGGAAGGTGGATGCTTTGGTTGAGGTGGAACAGGGAGACCACCTTGAGGAGAAACTTAAGGTGTGCTCTTTGGCACCCTTCCGGAGGAGGGTGCCTACTTCCTCTCAGAGAAGAGAGCAGCGGTAAGGATCTCCACAGCCACCCTGGGGTAGGCAATGAGGGGGGAAATGTGAGGAACTCCATCAAGTACCCCAGGCGAATGATGTCCATCACCCAAAGATTAGTGGTGATCTTGCCCCATTTGCGGGCAAACAGGGTAAAGATGCCCCCCAAAGATGACCAGGGGCACCATGGGAGGGGGTTTGTGGGTCTCGATGGAAGAGTCAAAACAGCTGTTTGGATTGACATTGCAGAAGTGGTAGCAGTTGGGTAGCAGGGTCATTGAATGTGTGGACATTGGCGAGACGGTTCCTGCAGTTGTTGAAAATAGGGCTGGTAGGTGGCATGGGGGTGGAGATGAAAGGATGGATGTTTGCTGCCTGCAGGTCAGGGCAGAGGTGTAGATGCTGAGCAATAGCAGAATGGTGTGGGAATCCTTGAGAGAGTGGAGGGATTCATCCATCTCGTCGCTAAACAGTTTTTGATTGTCAAAGGGAAGGTCCTCCAGAGTGGGCTGGACCACCTTAGGAAATCCAGAGGACTGGAGCCAGGAGTCTCAGTGGAGTACAATGCCGGTCGCTAGGGGGTGGGATGTAGTGTCAGCAGCATCAACCATGATGACCAGATGGCCGTCATCCAGCAGTGCCTAGAAATCCTGCTGTTTGTTCACTAGGAGAAAGGTCTGCAACTGCAAGCTTTGAGTATGTCAGGCCATTGTAACTCACCAAAAGGGCCTGGTAGTTGGCAATACAGAATTGAAGTCCCACAGATGAATGAACTTTTCCCCCTAAAAGGTCCAGCTTCTTTGACACCATGTATGTGAGGTGGCCTTACAGTGTTGCTCTTGAGCGTGTTTGGTCACCACATACCCCACAAGGGAGTTGGTGAGGGCAAACAGGACGCCCGTACCCAGCACACTTTGGAGTATGGGCATAGGAGGTCGGTGAGTGCCAGACTGACTGTGATGGTTGTAGGACAGCTGTGTGGATAGGGAGAGCAGGAGGGTCCTGGTGGCTGGAGAATATCCAGGAACTGGTTTTGCAGATCCTGGACTTCTTCCACCATGAGATCAAAAGCCCTCATCATCTGCTGAAGTAGGTCATGGTACTGTCTACGGTCATCCAGAGGGAAGCAGGAAGGTGGAATTAATGCCTTATCCAGGGACAATGAGGCTCTGGTGGGGATCAGAAGGACCGACGGTGCTGGCTGCATGATGACGCCTTCTGGTTCGTCATACCCAGAGGGGAGCGGAGTGCAGGCAGGGGATGGTTGGTAAGATGGCAGTGGTACCCCACAGTTCTGGTAGAGGTCCCAGGGAGGCCAGGCAGAGCCAAGCATATGGATCACCTGGCATCGGGGGATCCCTGAGTAACAGAACCATGGCTCAGTGGAAGGATTGTACGTGCGTAGGTGTTGCCTGGGATTCGGACTGAGAGAGTGTGCAGGTGAGGAAGAGGGGTCTGGCTCAGAAAACCAGTCAGACTCTGAGGATGGGATCAGTAAGGTACAGCGGACAGTGCTGGTAGTGTGTGGGTGGAAGAGGTGCACCACTCTGGCAGGAGTGAGAGAGGATCATCTGCTGGAAAGGGAAGCAACTAAGGATCGGGGGGTTAGAGGGGGTGAAGCACAGAAGGGAAGCAGTGTACAGGAGCATCAGCTTGGCTGTGGGCATCAGCGGTACTAGGCGTCCTGGCGCAGAGGGAACTGAGCGTGGCAGTCCAGAAGGGCCCAGTGGTGTTGACGGTGCTGGCGGTGAAGATGGTGACAGACAAGTAACCACAGGGGAAAGCGGTAACTGTGGTGTTTTGCCTTATGCTCCATCTGGGGCTTCTTGGGAGCCGGAGAAGCCAGGTCAACGTGCGACTTCTCACCTAGCCCAACTCAGGGAGGCAACGCTGCATTTAGGAGCAGTCCCTGTCAGGGAGCCATCCTTTAGCCTATGTCTACGCTTCTTATGCCCCTGGTGACGCTTTGGCAGCTGCAGCAGCACCGAGAGTTCCGGTACTCAGGAGGAAGACAGAAGGGCATTCACCGGTGGCGATAGGCAGAATCGCCAGTAGTAGATCTCACTGCGCACATAGGCGCATAGCCTCCTCCATCAGAAACTTATGGAGATGAAATTCTCTAGCTTCCCTAGTCCGAAGCAGGAACAAGCAGCAGATGGAACAGCGGGTGACAACATGGGCTTCGCTGAGACAGTCGAGACACTGCTGGTGCTCACTGCTGACAGAAAAGGAGCACAGGCATAAAGCATGGTTTTTGAAGAGGGTTTGCTCAGGGCATAATTCCCAGAAGGGAGTGTGTGTCTGCACTGGGGGAAGAAGTCCAGCAGGGGAGGCTAATGAACTAAGAACTTTACAAAGACAACTATATACAACTCTGGCCAAGCAGCATCAACCTGCACGACCTTTTGTAGCCTTGGATGCAGACATGCAGACAACGCACATGTGGGTTAACAGACGCTACTACAAAACAGTTCCAGCTCCGGCGCCTGGCGCAATCATGCACACCCACGTCTGGAATCCATATAGAGGCCATCACTCGAAAAACGTTAGGTTATCTATCACCTTCAAGGGTCCAGATCACTCCCTGCCCCACAGGGACCCGAGTAATCCTTAAGCAGAGAATGGACCCCTGGAGTTCACAGTGATACTACCGAAAAAGCAGATGTCCGTTATGTTACTTAAGACTCACAGAGGGCTTGTCTACACTGGCATTTCACAGCGCTGCAACTGTCTCGCTCAGGGGGTGTGAAAAAACACTGCAATACAATACAGTGTTAAATGTAAAGTACTAAAAAAATGAAGGGAAAGTAAAAAAAATTGACAAGGTAAGGAAACTGTTTTTGTGCTTGTTTCATTTAAATTAAGATGGTTAAAAGCAGCAGTTTGCTTCTGCATAGTAAAGTTTCAAAGCTGTACAAAGTCAATATTCAGTTGTAAACTTTTGAAAGATCAGCTGTAGCGTTTTGTTCAGAGTTACGAACAACCTCCATTTCTGGGGTGTTAGTAACTCTGAGATTTTACTGTCATTGGCTCCCGACCAGAGGGGTTGGAGCTAATCCATAATAATTAGACTGAAGAAGCTCAGTTGCGTGGGGAGATGACAGAGGAGACAGGTCTCTTCGGCTGAGAGAAGCCTAGGGTTAGGGCACACAGAGACAACGGGAGCCGCACACTAGACGGACAGCACATGCTCTTGCAAGGGAAGCCCTAAGAAACAGTTTGTAAATAAAGAGGGAAAGACTTCAATAGCTCAAGAGAGTAAGAGCTTATTCAGTTTCGTTTTAACTTGTTTACAATATCCCAGAAGGGGCCTGAAATTACATGACTTGGCTGGCAGGTGAGCCACAGAAGATTTGGGCCAGAGCAGGTGGCCAGCAGGCGGTGCTGAAGCTGAAGATAGCAGAAACATCCCACACTAAACACCAGGCGGTGCCCTGAGTGAGTGCACTACATCTTAAATGATGCACTATGCTTATGTGATTCCCATGATGCACTACATCAGTTCAACCGGATGGGAAAGCATGATACATCACAGGAGATGCAGTCTACACAAGAAGTTTTGCCCATAGTGGATGACAGGGGGATGAGGCATCCAAACTATAATTCCTGTGAGGCACCATGCAACTCAGATGGCCATAGTCTGATATCAAACTGACCCAAAATAAAATATTTTACTTGAATTTTTTTGCAGAATAAAAAGATAAAAAATTCAGTAAAATCAAAAACTTTCTATGGGAAAAAAAAACCCAGAAGTTTTACAATTATAATCTGGTGAGAATTATTTGACCATTCTTTTAAAAATGTTTAATATCCCAGTTAATTTAAAAAAACAAAACAAAACCTTCTGGGTTATGTCTGCATAACTCTCCTTCTGGCTTCTAACACTCTGGCAGACTACTCCAGCACTGGAGAGTCTTCTGAGGACCCAGATATTGTTCAGGGCCATATCCACAGTTCCTGCTGCACTGTGAAAATCTATTTGTCCATTTACATTTCAAAACTGTTCATTTTACATGAAATATTAATTTTACTTCTCTAGACCTCACAAAAAAATTAGGACACAAGCAAGGTTTTTAAAGCATTGAGAGAAAGATAAAAATAAAGCCGAGCATGCTTCCAAAGTATAAATGCAGCATTAAGAGACAAGGAAAATCAGATACTTGCTGGGTTTTGGGGGAGTTTTTTTGGCTATTTTCCTGTAATCATCATTGTATTCCCTGATTTTCCCTGCAATTATGATTGCTTTATTTTCCAGCTAGCCAAAAAAATGACTAAAATGCTCTATTTTAAGAATGTGTCCTAATTTTGAAGTGGCACATTTTTCTAGAATATTAGCATCAAGATCAACATCTGCATGTTCCCTCAGGTCTCCCAGAGGTGAAAAAATTATCTGTTAAATGTTTTAAAATATGTTGTTTTATGCATTAGCTGTATGTGCTTCTTTCCAGAAAACTTAGGTTCAATATGACATTTAGTGTGTATGCGCACATGCCCACATAATATAGATGTGTGTGCATGCTCATATATATTGTAGGTGTGTAAATTCGCATGTGTGTGAAATCTATGCACTTGTATGTGTGACATACACAAAAAACTATGTTAACATTATTTAGGTTGCAAAGTCAAACACTTGAAAGTTAAGAAATGCCAGAATTGACATTGCCAGTGAATCTTAATTCAGCCACCTTGTAAATGATGCATTATGATACAGTCTTTAATTATATGATCATAGGCTATTTTTTCCACAAAACGCTGCCCTATGCAGCATACAGCATGGACAGTGCTCACTTAATAAGAAACAATTTGATATTTTGTTCTATCCTCATTGTTCAATCTGGGACTCCGGGCATTATTTCCTGCACACTAGTCAAACTCTGCTCTGAAGACAGAATTGTTCATTTCCTTGGCACTCAGAACTATCATCCTTAATATCTGAGTACTTCACAAACATGAATGAATGTATTTTCACAATACCCTTGTGAGATGAGGAAGTGGTATTATCCCTCTTGCACAGAGGTATTATCCCTCAGGGACAGAGAGATTACGTTCAGAAGTTTCCACTAATTTATGGAGGTGGAATTTGGGACACCAAGGACCTGATTTGGTGAAGGCCTCACATTTTTGTGTCCTACACATACACTGCACTGACAACCTTAATTCTGGCATTTCCCAACTTCTGAGTGCTTGACTTTGAAATGTTAATGTTCTTTTAACATGGGGGTGCGTGGCAGGGGATATGAGGAGGAGAGAGAGAGAGAGAGATGCTATGTATGGATGAATTTGGGCCTCTTGAAAGTGAAAATATAATAGGATCGACTAGTCTCAGCTGCCACAGTATGAGCAGGCACTATATGTAGCTGCTTCACACAACCCAACCAAGTAAACCCAATCCTGATGGGCAGCCACCCTTATTAATTCATTCCATGTGTAGATTACCAGCCGCATAGAACTACGGTGGTTTTTTCATGTGGATAAGTGTCTAGTAGGAATTAGGATGAGACAAAAAAATCCATTTGCATTGGCAAGCCAGACACTCAGCTAGGCTAGCTATGAAGAAAAGCTAGTTCATAACCCAAGGCACTGTGGGTGCCAGGGCTGGCTTTAGGGCGATTCTTCCGATTCCTGGGAATCGGGCCCCATGCTTAAGAGGGCCCTGCAGCATCTGGAAGAGGGGCCCCGCACCCTCTGAAGTGCCGCCGGAAACAATGGCAACCGATTGAGCTGCCGCCGGATTGCCGCCATCTTCGGCAGCATTTTGGCGGCAGCCCTTTCGAATCGGGCCCTGCCTGTCCTAAAGCCGGCCCTGGTGGGTGCAACCATGCATTAGACAAGATGGCACAATGAACCCCTTCTGGGAACTGGGGAAACACGTTCACAAAAACCCGTACTATGCCACACACATCAGCACCTGCATCACATGATTCCACAGAGATGCACAAAGAACATCCTGGAGGACTCTGCCTCAATAGTTCTAGGCTGGGGAGAAGCAAAAGTGTGGAAACTGAGACCTTCAATGCTGAAAACACTTGGTACTGGGCCTGATAACTCAAAACTTTACATTGAAAGCATTGAAGCTCAGCTCTCTATAATTCTGCACTTTAAAAGAGCAGGCAGAACTCCCAAGAAGCAGCCCTTTTCAACAGCAAGCTGCAAGCCAAGAACTGGAAACATGCCTTCAAAGTAATACCCAGGGTGGAATTCACTTTTATCTGGTGGACAATTCCTAACTTCCCACTCACCCATGTCACTAGATCCCCAGACCTCAGACCACCACCACCACCATTTTTGGATGTTGTGGTCAAGTTAGCTAGGCAAGAATCAAAACTTACCCTGTTCCAAAGTCTGGAATTTGTTTTATTAAGTCGTGGAGCAGTGTCCAAAGAGTACTACAAGTCTGAGCAGCAGCAGCAGCTTTAAAGCCACTGAGGGGATTTGGATGCTAAATCCCTCTTAATGTTAATAAGATGTGGTTGTCTAAAATCCTTAGGCAGTTTTACATATTGCACATGCATGCCTACAAAATGAGGAGAGGTGATTTCTCAGTTAATTAGAGAAAACACCAAAATCAAATACATCTTCCACTTCACTTCAGTGGGAAGTAGTAGCTCCTCCTGAACATGAAAGTGGCAATTATTTTAATGTCAACAGAAGTGTGATACCGAAATGGCCTCTTTGACATCAAGGAGAATCGAAACCACATTCAGGGTACAAATATTAATCTTTCTTTAGGTTTTGTGCAACTATTAACTCTTTAACTTAGTAAAACTTAATCATGAAAACGTTTTAATTAGTTAGGGGACTCAGCTTTTGATCTGCCTGATGGGCCAATATAATGACCAGTGCTCTTTTTCCAAGCAATTTTGCTGGACTTATATTCAGAAGGAAAATAAAAATTGGGTCTCTATAACTGGACCTGCTGGCTTTAGCTTTAGCATCCTCCCAAGAAGCCCTTAGGCAAGATACTCACTGTTAAGAAACCCAACGATCTGGAAAAAAATCAAAGTGACTTCTTCCAGCCTTGGGGATCTGAATCTTATTCTGAGACAGCTGACCTCATTTCTGCTCATACACACATAACTTTTTAATGTCAACTCTTCTCTGCACTAACATGTTTTTCAGTCTTGGGTGAAGAAGTGGAAATTAGCCCTTCTGTTTTCTCCATTTTAAACTACGACAGTTGCCTTCAAACTAGGGCTGGCTTCCCAGTTAGGTCAGAGAAAAATGCAGTCTTCTCCCAATTTAAGCCTCTTTCTCAATCAACTCAAGGATTCTAAGATCACAGAAGTGGAACAATCCTGAGCCAGGAACAAGAGATACAGAGCTCAGGGAACATTTGCTAACTCCTAGACAGGACAGTTTTACTCTCAAATACAAAAGCTGCTGCTACTTTTTTTCAATGCTAACATTTGGCAACACCTAGATTATCAGTTTTATTGGGTCATAAACAGTATGCTGAGATTTGTGTTATTTAAATGCTCATCCACATCATAATTCTTCTCATAGACCCACAGATGCTTCAAACAAACAAACAAAAAAACCCCCCAAAAGACGAAACAACCCCCCTACACATATTCACTTTGGGACCCTTGAAAAACACATGTATGATGAATGACGCTACCTCAAATCACAATCCTACAAACCCCAAACCTTTTTGTCTGATGAAAACTGTTATTGCTCTTTAATAAGTTCTTCAGCGTTTAAAAATAGCATTCCTCATTTCCTGCTCCATTGAACACCATCTTGACTTCAAGTCAAATTATTCACAGCTTTTTCTACTCCAGCCCTGGGGGATAGAACTCTGGTGTTTTGGGGCTAAATACTTCTCTGAACAGCTGTGAGGAGTGTTCTGAAGTGGGACAGAGCAATGAGTTCTTGACAGTAACAGACGTCAAAGTTAATCCACCATTTTAATTTTCTCTACCATTTAAACACAAAATGTTCTAGGATAACAACGAGCAAGGTAGAAAGCCGGATTTGTTCTCAGAAATGTTTCTCTGAAGTGACTTATAGCCACAGGGCTAACTTGTGCTGGGAGTAATAGTCTAACAGGAGTCCTGAAAAAGATTCATTTTACTACACAAGCAAGATGGGAGTACAGAAGTTCAGACTTATTCCAAAACGCTACTCTGATGCAAGATACTGAGGGGCAACATGCTCACCAATGAAACAAAAGACAGAAGTGCCACCTCATCAGAACAAATTCACAATGACTGATCACAAACCTTTTCTAAGCTTATGGTTTTAAGCACTGATGTTTTCATGGCTGTTATATGCACTAGACCAGAAATTCCCAACCAAGGAGCACATCTGACTTTCTGGGGGAGCGCAGTGAGCCTTCTCATTCACTCATGGAGTCAACACACGTGTGTGGGGGTGGGGGAGTGATTCCAAAAAGGTAGAGAACCTCTGCACCAGACTAATGCTCTGATCCTGCCGTGAACTCCACAAGGGCACAATGGTCTGCCTGCACGAAGTTCACTGCAGGATCAGGACCCAAAACTGCTTCTATTATTAAATTAATCTACTATCAGAAATAAGTTGGAGTCACAACATTCACTCCTGCGTAGAGGACCAGAACAAGGCCTATGCACCACTTAAGTTCCACGTGACCTTAATGTGAGGATTTAGTATTAGAGTTGTCCCACTCTGCACATTTGAATTTCAACCCATGGAGAATTAGCTCTGATCTGAACTTCCCAAAAGTCTGGTTGGGGGAGAGGTGTCAGATCTGGTGTTTCCTATAAGGTCCCATTTCTTATTTACATTTAACAAGGAGTACTGCTATGAAAAGATTTTCTATTCCTTTCTCTCTTCACACAGACATCCTTTTAAGATTTTCTTTTCATTCAGAGATGTAACTGGTACAAAAAAAGAGTTGTACTTACTTATGTATAAAAAGAGTAATTAAATTGCACGCCTTCTTTCTGTAAAACTGAAAGTCGTTTTAACAAAATATTAAAGAGAAATTGAAAGTTTGTACAATATTTTCTCCTCACAAGTTTTCTGGCGGCCCTCCTGCCCTGAAATAACCTGACAGAGTTGGGCAACATCACTCATTGGAACTCAGTCTTTGAAAGGCTTTACCCTTGCATTGTATCCCATCATACAGATGACACACAGCAGGTGACACTCCTGATTCAGGGGGCCAGACCTGGCCCCACCTGAAGAAAATGGGAGTTTTGCCTTTGTCTTCTAAAGGAGTCAGGATTTCATCCCTAGTGTTTGGGCTGGGACTGGAGGTTAACTAGGCAGTTGAAAATTATGGAGTGGCCATTATCTCCTGTATTATAAGGGGCACAACTATCCTATTGGGGCAGGGGACCTGTTTTGATGGTCCACCCTTGAGAGCTGATGAGATCAAAATTCTTCTAAAAGGCCTTGAGGGAAGATAGAATGGCCTACCAGAGTGGCACGAACAAGGATTTGGTAGGATGTTATAATAAACTTCCACTACCCACAGAGTATCCCTACATGCCATCTTCTCTGTTTTTGTCCTCACAGGTCACCTTACTTTACAGATGACTTACGACATATGCAACAGGAGGGGAAATAGCTACAGAACAAATTATGGGAGTCTTGGGCTGCAGTTGAATGCATGTCCTAGAGACTTTTTTGGATTGTAATAATGTGAATGTGCAGAAGACGGAAGTTCTTTGCCGCCAGCATCACATCTGTAAATCTCAATCAGCAGATTCGTTTGCAATAATGAGCAGTTTGATTAACCCAAGCTGCTCTCACTGGGTACCTGAGGTGAAGAAAGTTTGAGTTACTTTGCAGATAAAAATTCAGCAGTTTCACGGTGAGCTGTCTGCTTCCACAGATGCAGAGCAGTATCCGGAAGGGACTACAAACAGAGGAGAGATGAACAGACACACAACAGGGAGATACACATTTGTGGAATTTAGAAACAAGAAAGCTCCCCTTGCAGGATTTTTTCTTCAGTTTGCCCCAAAAGACAGTGAAATACCCCCAGAAATAGTTGTTAAAACTTGTTAGAGGTGTTCAGCCCAAAAGTCACTTTAAACATTACAAAACCAAACAAAGAGATTACTTGCCCAACATATCCAGGAGAGACCATGAGCAGATCCTGCTTCTCCTAGGTCTCTCCTATCTGTGGAAAAGGTTAAGAATATAGACTTCCTTTATTTCCCAGCACACCTCATCCACACTAGGGCTACCACTGATCCAGACAGGAAACCTCTGTAGAATAAATGGGAGTTTCACATAAAAATCCAAGGCAGAACCTGGCTTGATTTTTAGACTTTTTACATCTCATATCTTAGGGCTGATGTTTTACTGGGGTTATATCTTTAATATGTGATGGGAACTTGCTTTGGAAAACATTGGAATGAGGTATTTGACATTTTCGCTTTAGCTTTAGATTTGTGTCTCTTTTGATCATTTGATCTAGTGTGAGGATAGGGAAAATTTCTGTCTATGTTGTAAAAGCACTCAGAAGTGACAGTCTCTGGCACTTCGTTATAAAACTGACCTTTTACAATGTCTGGATGCGTATAATTTTTATTTATATATAGAGATAAAGAACAGGAATGAACAATCTAAGGGGAAAAAACTGCCTAAACTCCAAAAGAAAAGCAGTTTTAAAATATGGAGGGAATAAGGCTACAAAGATTTTACTTTAATAGAGGCTATTTCCTAAGCAGGGTTATTTTAATTACTACAAGTATGTTAAACTCCTTAAGAAAACAACATGCTGCCTAACCTCCTATACCACCATTGACTTGATCTTATTATGTATTCTACACAAGCTGGATTACAGCCACAAAGTATTTTTGCACTGCCTTTAGGAAAGCTTTCCAAAATCACCATAATCCATAAACACCAACAATATGTGTGTCTCTCTTGTGCCCAGGAACAGACCTGATTTAATAGACTCCTAATTCAGTTAATAAAGAGTTGGATGGCAACATTCACCCGTAAATTTTAACCCTTCCGCCTTATATCATGTTATTCCCCTCTCCCTCCCATTAACTACACATATAGTTATTCAGTTACCGTGTGTTTATAATTACTGTGTTTTGCATGAATGAACAAATACTATTTATCAGATGTCCTAATAAACAGTGCTCATTCATTCATGGAATGGGATTACACAGTATGTATGGAGGCCAGCTAGCAGCCAATGGAAGCAGTAGACACATGTCCTGCCCAGCAGAAAATACAGGATCAGAACATACTGCTTTGAGCATTCAAGGCTGAAAGATACCCCACTGACTAACTACACATCAGAGCCAATGGAAGACGCCCTCCATATTAAGACAGACTCGTAGGTAAAAGTGTCTATAGGTCTGATAGGTAACAATGTACATTTTTGCTACAACTTTAAAAGTCAGATCAAAGAGCCTTTAAATGCCAGTGACCTGAAGAAGATCTCTGTATAAACTCGAAAATTCATCTCCGTCACCAGCAGAAGATATTACTGTGACAGGGTCCCCTCAGGGTGCCACCTGGAACTGGGGTACCCTGAGCCCGCCTGACTCACAGCTTAGACTCCCTTTACATTACACTGCTCTGACAGGCCCTCAAGCCCCCTCTAGCACACATACAGGTAGGGACAGACCCAGCCGCAGCTTCACAAACAGATGCTGAGATCAGCTCCTCATGGGAAGGCTCAGCTAAGGGACCTCCCTGTTGCTAAGGCATGCACTCCTCTCTGGAGTGTAAACCCAAAATGATACTGTCTTGTGCTGTACAGGGAACTGTACAGAGTAAGCTCATAAAATTCACCCCCTCCCTCACTCGGGAGAGAGATAGGCAATAGCTTTCTGCCCCAAGTTATAAAGTCCACACACTGCCTGTAAACAAGCAAAAACAAAATTTATTAACTACAAAAGATAGATTTTAAGGGATTATAAGTAAGGATGTGAATCATTCACGGAGATCACGGCTTCCATGACTTTCCATGATCTCCGTCAATTTTGCAGTGCTGGTGCAGCTGACCACAGGTCTACCTCAGCAGCTGGGGAAGCCCAGGGGCCAGCTGCACTGGTTACTGCTCAGGTAGCCCCAGGCAGCTGGTCCCTGGCACTGCCCTGAAGCAACAGTCCAGGACCAGCGGCAGTGGTGGTGTCACCCCGTGCCGCCCCCTGCCTGGACCAGCAGTGGTGGCAGCAGCAGGGGCCTGACTGCCCCTCACCCAGAGCAGGAGCGCCAGCAGGGCTACAAGCCACCCCCCACCCAGACCAGCGGTGGCAGCAGGAGGGTCTGAGCTGCTCCCCCCCCAGCAGAAGCGTCGCCCCATTCTGGATTCCCCCCTGCCCCCCTCCAGCAGCAGTCTATCAAAGCAAATTACCTTGGTGAATAAACAAAACTGCAAACAGATAGGTAGGATATGAATTAGCAAATTCTCATCCTGAGTGATAAACAGGCAGGCAAATTCTTAAGGCATAAGTTTCCTTGGCTTTCCCAGGTTTTCATACACAAGCTAAAAATCCCTCTAACTTGGGTCCATCACTTCCCACAGTTCAGATGTTGCCCCTCAGATGTTTCCAGATATGTTGTTGTAGGAAGAGTGAGGCACCATCATGATGTCATTGTTCCCTTTTTGAATCTTCTTCCCACAGCCTGGAAAGCTCTTTTGCTGTGACCCAGGCCAAACAGTTCCCATTGCGTAGTGCTATCAATGAGCAGTTTCTATTAGACACAGTTCCTGGGATAATCCTGGCATTTGTGTGCATTTCCTCAATAAGTCATTAACACTGTTTGGCTTTTTTACTGTTGTACCTGAAAGGCTGCCTGTGGGTGTTTTCAACCTCACAACGTTTCAGTAACACATACATAGCCAAACTTCATAACTAAGATGGTAGCACTCACAATCCAACGAGATATTAATGTCTAGCAGATCATGACTTTTAGAATGATACCTCACAGGGCATACTTTGTAGAAAACATATCCTAATTACATGACAGTGGTGAATACTGATGTGCTAGGGTGTCACACTTACCTCACCCACCTGGTCTCTCTACTGTCCTGGGACCGACACAGCTACAACAACAGTGCATAGTGCCTCTTTCTGTCAGTTAAGTGTTTGGACATAGTCTACCTAGGTGCAAGGGTAGATGGTGAAAGGAAGAGGCCAAGAGAGGGGTTCTTCTATAGAACCAGTTCGACAGTTCCATGAGCACCAACACCTTATAGTCAGAAGTGAAGACAAAAGTCAGATCCCTCTGCTTCCAGGCCTCTGTAACTTGAGCTAAAAGCGTTTGAAGCTTCTTTAGCTGTAGCAGCATTAGGGCTCAATACACACAGGTAGGTTTGACATTCTATTCATTAGCTGGCAGTGACGACACATACACCTTGGCCAGAATGTTACCACAGTGCATTACAAGTTTTAAGCAAAGGACGATTTCTCAAGAGCAGGGCTAGTGTGTATGACATGATGCCCCCAGCTGACTAGCCAAGGGTTACCACATCACATACTGGCCCAACATCTGATGCTAATCAGGGCTCTGAAACGGGGTTATATATTTCTGCTGCTGTACTAGCGTGGGGATTGTGTCTTTTATTGCTCCAGTTCTATATCTGACAACCTGCAGATGGAGTGCTGCACACATGGTGAGCCCTGTATGAAGCTCAGCAGTTTGCCTGTGCATTGTATTTGCAGGATCTGAGCCTAAGGTATGTCTACACTACAGGATTATTCCAATCTTACATAGACCGGTTTTGTAAAACAGATTGTATAAAGTCGAGTGCACGTGGCCACACAAAGCACAATAATTCGGTGGTGTGCGTCCATATACTGAGGCTAGCGTCGATTTCTGGAGCGTTGCACTGTGGGTAGCTATTCCATAGCTATCCCATAGTTCCCACACTCTCCCCCGCCCATTGGAATTCTGGTTGAGATCCCAGTGCCTGATGAGGCAAAAATCATTGTCGTGGGTGGTTCTGGGTAAATGTCACTCATTCCTTTCTCCGTGAAAGCAATGGCAGACAATCATTTCGCGCCCTTTTTCCCTGGATTGCCCTGGCAGACGCCATAGCACGGCAACCATGGAGCCCGTTCAGCTTTTTTTTAATGTCACCATATGTCTACTAGATGTTGCTAACAGACGTGGTACTGCAGGCTACACAGCAGCATTCATTTGCCTTTGCAAGACAGCAGAGATGGCTATCAGTCGTTCTGTACCGTCTGCTGCTGTCATGGGTGCCCCTGGCTGAGGTCAGCCAGGGGCGCAAAGACAAAAATGGGAATGACTCTCCAAGTCAATCCCTCCTTTATGGTATCTAAAAAATAGAGTCAGTCCTGCCTAGAATATGGTGCAAGTGTACTACAGAACCAGGTATCAGAAAGCAGCAGCCTCCGTGTCAGATCCCACAGAAATGATGAAGCCTGCCTGCCATTCTAGGGGGTGTCCTGCAACAACTCCACTCGTTGCTTCCCCTCCTCGCCCTAACCCTCCTGGGCTACCATTGCAGTGTCCCCCATTTGTGTGAATTGAAGTAATAAAGAATGCAGGAATAAGAACACTGACTGTTAGTGAATAAAATGGGGGGGAGGGCAGCCTCCAGCTGCTATGATAAGTCCAGGCAGGAATATTAAGTGGTGTGGGGGAGAAGGCAGCCAGTATCCGCTGCTATGATAAGTCCAGGCAGTACAGAATCTTTTCTTACACAGGAAAGGGAGGAGGCTGATGGAGCTCAGCCCCCGTTGCTGATGAAGACGGTTAACAGCAGCCCTTCTGTACCATCTACTGGGAATGACCGGGAATCATTCCATTTTACCCAGGCGCCCGCTGGACCGCCTCACCCTGAGGCAACAGCCAGAGGCACTCACAGGCTTATGACCAGGACGGCTATCAGTACTACTGCACGTACCATCTGCCACCGGGAGGGGAGGAGAGAGGATGCTACTGTTACTGCTGCAGCACGGTGTCTACCGCACTATGCAGTAGACATGACGGTGAATTGAAAAAAGTCAAGGAAACGATTTTCCCCCTTTTGCTATCAACGAGAGGGGGAGGGGTGGTAAATTGACGCAATAGACCCTGAACCACGCCCGGACAATGTTTGACCCTACAGCATTGGGAGGGGCTCAGGGCAAGAAATGCAAATACTTTTCGGAGACTGCGGAGACTGTGAGATAGCTGGGTCCCATACCCGCCTCCCTACCTCCATAGCGTCCATTTTGATTCTTTGGCTTTTGTTATGCTTGTCACACAGCACTGTGCTGTGGAGACTCTGTATCATAGCCTGGAGATTGTTTTTAAATGTTTGGCATTTTGTCTTCTGTAACGGAGCTCTGAAGAAACAGATTTGTTCCATACAGCGATCAGATCAAGTATCTCTTGCCATACAGTCATGCTGGAGCTCTTTTTGGGATTTGGGAAGTGCATCACCACACGTGCTGATCAGAGATCGCACGTGGACAAACAGGAAATGAAATTCAAAAGTTCCGCGGGGCTTTTCCTGTCTACCTGGTCACTGCATGCCGAGTTCAGATTGCCATCCAGAGCAGTCACAGTGGAGCACTGTGGGATACCGCCCGGAGGCCAATACCGTCGATTTGCAGCCACACTAACCCTAATCCGAGATGGTAATACCGATTTTAGCGCTACTCCTCTCGTTGAGGAGAAGTACAGAAACCAATTTAAAGAGCCCTTTATATCAATATAAAGGGCCTCGTTGTGTGGACGGGTACAGCATTAAATCGGTTTAACGCTGCTAAAATCGGTTTAAACGCGTAGTGTAGACCAGGCCTAAGACTGTAGATGCTCATTTGTGTAGCAATCTCCAAAAACCAAGAAGAGCGGAGGAAATATCAAATATATTTAAAGGACACTAGTGCACCTATTCCTCTAAAATAAATTTTGGTCACAGAAAGGTCATCATGCCCATCAATGACAGTTTTGCCCGCTTAATGCACTGCAAAGTACCCCTGAGGCTCAGTGAAAATGCAGGATGCTACTATATGAGAAATTCCATACAGGTACAGAATGACCCTTGTGTCTTTTGCTACTGCATGAAAACAGTTTCTTCTTTTAATCTCATTTTAGAATCATCTTTAAATTCTAATTTGAATTCCCCTCATGGCTAGACAGAAGCACCACTCTCTCTCACAAATTGTGTTAAGGAATTTTCATCTAAAATCTCTCACAGCAGTTTAAAATCAGCATTTCACCGTGATGCTCACTGAACATGCCTGCAACTTAAGAGCAATGACTCAAATAACTACTTATTTTATGGCTTTTTAGTTTGTCTCTTCACTGTCATTCTGCATTTCCAGTATGGTCCTCCACATTCCCATCTCCTCCATTTGTAATGCCAGCTTTAACATCTGGGAATATTCTGTCCTCCAGTTATAGGAGTCTTTTGAACATTTCCCCTGCTATGTATTAAATGGAGCAGAAGTCAATATGGTTACCTTTAATTTATGGCACTTCCTCGTGCATGAGCTCCACTATCAACAACCTCAGCAGGAATATGTAAAGTTTTGTTTTCTGGTTGTTTACCTGCACAGCCAGGGGACTGATGGGAAGAGAGGGAAATCAGACCTGCTTTATTGATATTTTTAAATCCCAAAACAGAAACACGGAATAAAAATATTAGAGATTGGCCTGAGTCACAAAATTTGAACCCAAATAGCAAAAGCTTTTTGGATTGGGACATCTAGTTAGAGCCTGTTAAATGCTTCTAAGATTACACTGGAGATGACAAGACTGTAGCATATATAATTTTAAGGAATACAGATAAGGTTAAAGCCACATGACATGGCAACAGACTCAAAATGAAGGGACGCAATAATACTTTATTTCAGCTGGTAACTGGCACCATGCACTATATTCAAGGTTGCAAATCGATTTGCATTATAATCCTCTGGTTTTGTATGCTCATCACTTTTCATATTTGGTCTCTGTGGATTTTTCTTTGGTGAGGTAGAGGAGTTTGAACAACATCCTTTCAACTATTGTTGCATTGTGGCGAAGGTGAGTTGGGGGGAGAAATGGCATTTTCTAGTTGTGGAGGAAAAAAATATAACCATAGTTCATTTAAACAGGACTACAGCAAAAACTGCTGGAATTTGAAATTCGGCACGATATAGGCCTCAATGAGGACCAGTGCCATTGCATGTTGGAGCGGTGAGGGAAGAAAAGACTAGAGAAAATTGAGATTTTAGCAGATCCTAATGAAATCCCACCCTTTTAAGACATCACTGGCCTCACCATCTGTTTGGTCAGAGGCAAAGCTACAATCTCTACTCTCGAGCTGCTGCTAGAACAAAATTTCATAACGACGATTAAGTGTTCCACTGAAATACATAGTAAAACTCTCCAAAACACAAACGAAAAACAATCTGAGTGCCAAAAACAGGAGAAAAATCACATGCATGAAAAAGTTGTTGATTACTTAATTTTAAAAGATTGCTGCCATACAAACTCAAAGTATTCATTTTAAAAAAATTCCTTTGTAAAGATGGAGCTCCCACAGTATAAACAGGTGCACTGTTCTCCCAATCTTGCACAAACCAAACCTTGTCAAATGAAACCATAATAGCAGCATATATGAAAACTCACTCCTTCCCCATCCCAGGGCTCCTCAGTGGTGGGAAATTCAAACCCAGTGCCGATCACTTAGATTCTAACATTATTAAACAATTATTTTTCCTCTCTCTAACTAAAATTAAGAAAAAAGTGGGTGAAAGGAGAAATCAGGAAATGCAAAAGTTAAGAGTATGGCAGCAAAATTAGCTTGGCCATATTGCACATACGCTGTTTTTTTCTGTTCCTTGTTATTTTGGTAATATGTTAAAAGTGTCTATGCCAGAAAACATATACTGAAATATACAGGGTGTGGACTGCAGCCAAGTTAGTGTTGCTTTTGGAACCTTATCAGGCTGACAGTTCCTTTCTTTACATGTTGTAACGCACAATGGTGCTTCTCTTTTTAGAATCTCAAAGGAGTTTTATACAATAGTAATCAAATCTCCACAACCATCACGAAATACATATTGTACTGGATGCTGGGGTAAACGGGGGTCCAAAGCGATTCAGTGACTTCTCCATGGTTAATAAATCAGTTACAGAGTCAGGAACAGCTCCCAGTAGTTTCTAATTGCTAATGACCTGCTTTGAATCAACAAATGGAAGCTAGAACAACACTGGAAGTTCAAGACCAATTGTTTTATGCACAGACTAATTATCTGTAGAGGAGATTACCAAAGGCAGCACCAGAAGGTGCAGCTGCAAACACATTTTATTTTTAATAATAAAGTGAGAGTTAGAAAGATGCTTAGTAGAAGAGAAAGCATGACAGGGCACACCTGCTAGACAGATGTGCTTTAAGTCCTCCCTTCCTGTTAGAAGGAGTGACGTTGTGCTGTATGAGGGATGTCAGTTTGGTTCAGGTTCTGTTGGCTAAGCAAATCTTGAGTGTATTTTTGGTCTCCTCTCTGTTATGTAACTGCTCTCCTTGATATATACTCAAGGGTCAGTGTGAGGTTAGATTGCATCTTTCTGGAAAAGTGATGTGAACAAGGCTGATTGAAATATTGCTCTGTTCAGATGTTTATTATTTATTTATTTCTCAGCGCTCCAAGAGAGCAAGCACAGAGTCCAAATGGGGCAAAACCCCACAACGCAGATAGCTCAGCTCAGACTCTCATCAGGTAGGTTGGTAGGCTATTCAAACGCCTTGCTGACAAGCCCACACTTACAAAAGGCAACATTTCCTGACCTCACATTGGTGTTACAAGGATATACGTTAAAGACTGAGATATTCAGCTATGCAGGGGAAGCCATATAAGTACCCTATGGTACGCCTGCTTAGGGGAAGAAACACACGACAGCTCTGCTTGAGCAAGTGTGCTTTAAAAATAGCAGTCTGGCCGTGGCAGCTCAGGCAAACTGCCTAAATACAAGCCCACTACATCCCCCTACATACTCATTCAGGCAGTTAGCCCATACTGCGACAGCTATGCTACTTTTAACCGACTAACTCAAGCAGATCTAACCCATGTCTGTCTACTTCCCTGTGCTGGGAATCACACTGATAGCTGCTGCACACGGTGCTGTACAGACAGAGGTAGAAGCAGTTCTTGCCCCAGAGAGTTTGCAGTTACAGAAGTATACAAGCACACTTCAGATCTAGCAGGAGTCCATGTGAAGAACCCTATACAGAAGCGAGAATCAGATTTGGGAAGGTAAGTGATGCCTTGTAATTGTTCTGCAGTAGCTATAGCACTGAAATCAGCAGACAGTAATTGTTTTTTGATGCCAGGGTTGGTTTTTGATGCCCTCTCACTTTCCAAGTGTAATTACCCAGGCTGTGTGCAAAGTTAATTAGCTAATTCTCTTCACAGCAACGCGTTAACCAGATTTGTATGGGTAGCTGCCTGGACACTGAAGGAAAATGTACCCCCCGAGTTAGGAAACATGTTCTTCAAAGATTATTGGACTGAACCCACAGATGGACTGCAACTCTATGCTCTTGGGGGCAGGGAGAGCAGATGCTTTCTGCCATATCTCTGAGCCCTTTAGTTTTTGGAGTAGGATATGGCCCCCGGCATAGCTTAGAGTAACCTCAGTGCTGCTTTAAATGGCAGCAGCATTCACCAGCCCCATAATATCCACCCCACCCTCTAACTGCATGTCTCTATGGCGGGGGATCAGCAAAGATGACAGAGAACAGGCTAGGCTGGCTCAACACCAACTGAGGATTGCTGAACGAAAGGGAAGCTGAGCAGCCCATTTGGGGCAGCCTTAAGTATATTTTGTGCTACCAGAATGCAAAGGTGACTTGGTGGGAGCCTGAATCTGGACTGTTATCTATACTTAGACATGGCTCTGTTAGTGAGCCCTGGTGCCTCCCTTCCCGCAGAAACCTGCTTCTATCAAGAAAGAACCAGTTTGCAGCATCTATACTGGACATGGAAACCGAGGGAGTGGATGTGAGAGTGGCCAGGGGGAACTAGCCAGGGCCTGGAAAGAGGCAGTAGGTGAGGGGTATCAATGGCCTGGTCTACACTACGCGTTTAAACCGATTTTAGCAGCGTTAAACAGATTTCACGCTGCACCCGTCCACACAACGATGCTCTTTATATCGCTATAAAGGGCTCTTTAAACTGGTTTCTGTACTTCTCCCCAATGAGAGGAGTAGCGCTAAATCGGTATTACCATATCGGATTAGTTAGTTGGCCCAAATCACGGTATTTCCTCCGCGTATCCCACATCACCATGTTGGACCGCTCTGGACAGCCAATCTGAACTCGATGCATGCCAGTAGACAGAAAAGCCCCACGAATTTGAATTTCATTCCTGTTGTCCAGTGAGTCTATCAGCACGGGCGATGGCAGCTCCAAATCCAAAAAAGCTCCAGCATGACCATCGGGAATACTGGATACTACCGCTGTATGGAGTACAGATACTTCATCTGACCGCGGTACTACAACTCCTTACAGAAGACGAAAGCCAAAGCATGTAAAAAATCTCCACTATATACAGATCCACACACAATCCTTGCGTGACAAGGTAACGGAAAGCCAAAGAATCAATACGGCGCTCATGGACGTAGGGAGAGGTACGAACTCCAGATACCCACTCCCCCGCAGTCTCCAAAATATTGCATTCATGGTCGAGCTCCCAATCTGTAGGGTACCAAAACATTGTCCGGGGTATGGTCTATCTGGTCAATTACTACCCTCCCCCTTGATAGAAAAGGGGAAATCGTTCTTACTTTTTCAATGTCACCAGTTATGTCACGGCATAGGTGCGTAACACGTGCTCACAGTAAACACGTAGCATCCTCTCTCCTCCCCTCCCCGTGCAATGTACAGTCGATAGACCATAGCCGTCCTTGTCATAGGCCTGGGACTCCTGCTGCCTCGGGAGCCCCAGGCCTGCGTTAAAAATAGATGATTCACTGGTCATCCCAGTAGTGGTACAGAAGGGCTGGTAACCTGTCTTCATCATAGCAATGGGGAGCTGACTCCATCAGGCCCCCCTCCCTTTCCTGCAAAAAAATTCTGTACGCCTGGACTATCATAGCAGCGGGATCTGGCTCCTCTCCCCCACACCCACTAATATCCTGCCTGGCTATCATAGCAGCTGAGGCTCCTCCCCCCCCCCATTTTATCTCACTAACAATCATGTTGCTTCTTCTGCATCTTTATACTCATCACACAAATGGGACACGAATGTACCCAGGAGGTTGAGGAGGGGAAGCAACGGGTGCGGTTTTGCAGGCACCCCCAAAGGCATGTAGCTCATCATTTCTGCGGGATCTGACACGACGGGCTGTGCTCTCTGTCTCGTACCTGTCTTATACACTGCACCATATTCTAGGCAGGACTGACTCTATTTTTTAGATACCATAAAGGAGGGATTGACTTGGAGAGTCATTCCCATTTTTGTCTTTGCGCCCCTGGCTGACCTCAGCCAGGGGCACCCATGACAGCAGCAGACGGTACAGAACGACTGATAGCCATCTCTGCTGTCTTGCAAAGGCAAATGAATGCTGCTGTGTAGCCTGCAGTACCACGTCTGTTAGCAACATCTAGTAGACATATGGTGACATTAAAAAAAAGCTGAACGGGCTCCATGGTTGCCGTGCTATGGCGTCTGCCAGGGCAATCCAGGGAAAAAGGGCGCGAAATGATTGTCTGCCATTGCTTTCACGGAGAAAGGAATGAGTGACATTTACCCAGAACCACCCACGACAATGATTTTTGCCTCATCAGGCACTGGGATCTCAACCAGAATTCCAATGGGCGGGGGAGACTGTGGGAACTATGGGATAGCTACGGGATAGCTACCCACAGTGCAACGCTCCAGAAATCGATGCTAGCCTCGGACCATGGACACACACCATCGAATTAATGCGCTTAGTTTGGCCACGTGCACTCGACTTTATACAATCTGTTTTACAAAACCGGTTTATGTAAAATCGGAATAATCTCGCAGTGTAGACATACCCAATGACATGCCGAACTTACCAGTCAGGACCAATAAGGGAGAGGGGAGAATGCTGTTTGGAATGGGGTTACAAGGGTTACTTTTTGAGGAGAACAAAGCTAGACAGAGTCCTGGCGTTTGGGTGTGGAAATAGGAAATCATTGCTGATGAGGGGAAAGGGAGTAGGAAGTTCAGCCTGGGTGTAAATTTAAGCATGACGTCAAGAGGAAACAGGAAGAATTAATTAGGAGTGACATAATTCATTTAGTCTCTTCACATCTCTGAATACACAGCAGCTGTTCCACTCTATCAGCCACTCCTCCTTTGGAGAGCGAGAGAGCGAGACTTCCAGAGCAGAATTTGAGCTGGTTCACACAGAAACTGGCAAATACCGAGCAACAAAAAAGCCAAGGCTCTTGAGGAAGGGGGAAGATTTCCAGAGGCACAGGGGCAGTTGGGATTGCCCCATGCACCTTTGGAAATATCCCGAGGTCTTCAAACTCCTCACCTCCACATGCACATCCAGTGTTTAGGCACCTCCCGTCCTGTGCACATAAGGAAAGGCAGGATTTTGCACAAGCAGGCAGGAGTTTGAGGAAATTTCACATTGGTGAGAGCCCACTGATAATCTGGGCCAAATTCCCGCTTCACAAACATTACTGATATAAGCCACTGAAGAAAACAACTGATTTGACGTGAGATTTCAGTCTCACATTTCTAAAGGGGCGTGAGTAAACCAGCTACGTAAATGATCTTTGGGTTGACAGTGTCCCTTTTATTAGCACTCTGGATGTGTTGTTAGGTTTAACCTCCGAGCCGATGGGAAAGGAATGTTCATACAAAAGCACTGAGCACCCTGACAATAGTAACACTTACACCAGCCAGGGGCAGCTCCAGGCACCAGCACACCAAGCGCGTGTCTGGGGTGGCAAGCCACGTGGGGCGCTCTGCAGGTCACCGCGAGGGCAGCAGGCAGGTTGCCTTCGGCAACATGCCTGCGGAGGGTCCGCTGGTCCCGCGGCTTTGGCAGACCTCCCACAGACTTGCCACCGAATCCGCGGGACCGGAGACATTCCGCAGGTGTGCTGCCGAATCTGCGGGACCGGGGGGGCTCCCGCAGGCAAGCCACCAAAGGCAACCTGCCTGCCATGCTTGGGGCGGCAAAATACCTAGAGCCGACCCTGCCAGCAGCAATCTCTCAGCAGGTTAAATATTGACATTTGTAGTTAAGTCTGAAATTATCAAAGGGAAATATCACCATTACAAGTCTAGCTACACCTCTGCCTGCTTTCCGGTCTCTCTAAGTGCCCCCACCTGAGTTCTAGATCAAGACCCAGGTGCACTATCCTGTGTGTATCAATTGCCAATACAGGCACCTGTGATCCACGATACAGTCACTATCACAGGGGGCCCCTCCCCAGATCACACTCTCTTGTGGCACAGAGTGGTTTCGGAAGCATCCCACCCTCAGCTCCTTCCGGCTTCTTGCAATAGGTTGCTCACATGCCAGAAGAGATTTTATTCATTAAATATTTTCAGAACACAGACCCTTTGGCCCCTCAGTCCAAAACTCTTCTTCTTCTTGGTTTAGGAGTCCCCTAGCCATCCCTTCTGGGCCTGAGTGCTACTTTAGATTGGTTCCCCACAGCCCTCCTTCTGGGGCCTGAGTCAGTAACTCAGCCAGCTGCAGTCCTCAATCAGCTTTTCGCAGCTGGCTCCTTTAATCCTGTCCTTTCCCCTTGGGCAGGCAGGCTAGAGGTATACTTGGGCCTAAATTTTTAGGTCCAACTCAGACCAGAACCAGACCCAAGCTCTGACCTGAGCCGAGAAGGCAGAATCATTTTCCAGCCCAACTCGGTCCATCCGTACCTGGGAACCAGAATTAGTGACGTTGCTGCCTCCTGCCCGTGGGTTCAGCTCTCCTCCTCCTGATCCTGTCGGATCAACCCACCAGCAGCTGTCCCTCTTGTGCCAGCCCACCGCCTCCTGCGGCACTGTGTGCACTCTGCAGAGTGAGAGGCACTAGGACCTCGGCAGCACACACACAGCGCTGTGAGGTGGCAGCTGCTGGCAGGAGAGCCACGGCCTGGAGGATGAGAGTCAACCTGAACCCAGGAGGGTCCTGTTGCTTTCCTGCAGCATGCACAGGACAGTGAGGTGGTAGCAGCTGGCAGGAGCAGGGCACACAGACGATTATGTGCCAAACCTGTGGCAGGAAGGGAGAACAGCAGACCCAACCTGAGTGGGTCTAGCTGGTTCCCACCTGATCTGGATCCAATACTTGTAGTTGGGTCCCATCAGGTTCCAGCTAGGCTGCGGGGCTCTAAGGCCGGCCAGATTCTTTCAAGCTGGCTGCTCACTCTCTCCCCTTTTGGCTCTCTGGAGTCTTTTCTTTTATCTCTAGGTCTGGGATTGATGTAACCACATGACCTTGCCGTCATGTGACCACAGTACCCTTCCCCACCTGGGGAAGAGAGCTGAGTGAGGCACAGGTGGACTGGCCCCATTACATCTCAAAAGGATCAGTTACCCTGTGACAATCACTAACAGCTTTCTTAAAACAAGAACTTATGTAACTGTTGGAACGAAACAGAAAAAAATGGATTTTAAAACAACAAGCAGCCTGTGTATATTTAGGTTCATCTAATCTTATGCTCTGCCACAAGTCAGATAGGCTTTCCTCTTCAGTTACAAGAAGAGAACAGAACCATGCATTCTTCTAGCCAAACCCAAATCCTCCTCTGTGTCTCTCTCTCTCTCAATCTGGTTGTCTCTGCCTGAGCCTACCCTGTTCAAACTGCCTCCTTCCAGTCTGCAGGAGAATCCAACAGGCCTTCTCCAGGAGAATACCCCAGTGATGGCTACTCCAATGCTTGGGCAGTTAGTCCCAGTCAGTCAGTCTCAATGGGTTGTATTCATCAGCCTGATAGCTGTCTCCCACTGCTGGTGAAGGTGCTGAAGCTGTCTGATATCCCCTTTGTTAGTCTAACACACCAACTTAGAAGTCAAGCACATAAATCACCAATTGAGATATAAATCGAAATACATAATTGATACAGACACGTATGGTCAGATTTCATCCCAGGAGACAAGTGATTATCCCAGCCAGCTAACAACAAAAATGTAAAAATTCCAGAAAAGGCTCTTGACCCCAAGTCACACCCAAGAACACATCCACATCCTGACCCCAAACACCTTACCAAACAAAGAGCTTTTGCAACATGACCAGAATGGGGGGAAGTCATGGCCAGATACCCACAGCCAGGACCAAGAATGCCCCATCCTCTTTTTATGATGAGAGGATGTGCTGACTGCAGCTATGGCAATATGTCAGGTAGGCACTTCCGAGACCAATTAGGGCTTTAGAGGTCATCAGTAGAACTGGGCAAATTTTTTAGGTTGAATAATACATTTGTCGAAAAATTTAGTTTTGAAGGTGACCAAAACGATCTGCAAATTCAGGTTGAATTTGGCAAATACTTTCAGCCAAATGCAATTTTTTTGGACATTTTCAAGACAGTTCCATTCTCAAGTGACATTTTCATTTAAAAAATGTAGGTAGATTTATTTTTAAAAATGTTTAAAGGGTTAAAAACACCCAAAAACTGAACTAAAATGAAAAACTGAAAAAAAAAAAAAAGTTTTGGGTGAAATGAAACATTTTGGCAGGAAATTTTTTTAAAAAAATTCATTGTTGGTTTAAAATTAACCAATTTTTTTTTGTCTGAGCACTGATTAAAAAAATCATTTATTTACTCAGCGCTAGTCATAACCAGCACTTTAAACTCACCCAGAAGACCAATAGGCAGCCACTGCAGACTTCAGAACACTGATGCCATGTTCTCCCAGAAACATGAACTGCTCCATAGCTATCTGCTACTTTCTGTCCCAACTTCAGTCTCCAAAGGATTTTAAGGTGTAGCCACATGGAGAGTGCACTGCAATAGTCTAACCCAGAGGTGATGGAGACATGGACAATACTGACAAAATCCACTGTAATGCAAGGCGGTATTAACGGACCTCCACCATCACCTTCTATGAAGGCAAAGAAAAATCTGAGGGAAACAATCCAGACCAGAGTAGTGGATCTTGGGATTTGTCTTTCCAAGAATGGTGATCAGTCATAGGCAGCTGGGGAAAAATAGAGCATAAATGAGCAGCTGCCTACTATAGACTTTGCACCACTACATACCAGCAAGCCAACATTTCTTATGTTCAGAGGGTGTAGCCTGGGAAACCAGAAAAAGAAGACTTGAGGCAGCAATCAATCTGGTTGTAGCCCTGTATTAAACTTGTAATTAGCTACAGCCGTGTATAACTTAAAGGATACCCCACACCACATCATACAGCGCAAACAGCCTTCCATGTGGTTCAGATTGAGCTTTTTATATACCAAATAAACATCAGTTTCTGTTGAATAGGATGACTCGAGCAACTACAATGTTAAATGTAGTACATAATAATGTTTGGGAAAATGTTGCCATTTGCTTTTGCACGCTCACACACACACAAAGCATGCTCACACACACACACAAAGCACCAAGATGCATCCTTAAATTACATCAAAATATTTTGTTTGAAACATATTGAAACCTATGATTCTGTACACTGAGTCCAAAATTCTCCTCTCTTCCCTTGTGACTGATATCAGTGAGATGGGATGTGATCATAGGGAGAACAGAATGTGGGACTTGAGACCTGCTGCAGGAGTCCAGGAGCAGAACTTTATCCTAAAGCTGGTGGGTTTTGCATCTTTTCATAACGTATTGGAAAAAAAAAGAACAATTTTTAAAAACATGGAGGGCCAAAGCCTCAGCTGTTGTAAAACAGCATAGCTTCACTGAAGTCAATGGAAGCAAAACAGAGTCAGCAGCACTTTATTTCAACAGCTGTTGAATACAAATGCCCCTGTTTGCACAAGTGGGACAGTCATTTTCAACCCCTGCTGCATGAAAGGAGGTTTGAGAGCGAGGGAGGGCTGATGTGCTTCACCATCAAATACGTCAACTTTCAGTACAGATCCAGCCAACAGATATTACTGGCTGAAAGGAGCCTAAAGGGAAAAAATGGGCGGCCAGCCTGTTACACAGAAGGCAGAGGCATGATGCTGCCATATGTCTTCTGCACGCACTGAACACTGAACTATTGCGCATGCTGTTAGTACTGATGATGTACTGTTGAAAATTCTTCCACCAAATCAAAAGCATAGGATTGGTATGATTTCCTGGTCTCCAGCAGAGTTCTCCCACTCTCTGGATACTGCTGTGGAGGACTGTGTTGGAACTGCAAGCTATCGCTTTAAGAGTAAGAGTGACAAGCTGGGGGGTGGGGGGAGGTATGTTATCCTGGTCCAGCTTGCAGGCTTAGGGTCTCTATAGCAAAGCGTGCGATACCAGGTCGGTCTGAAAAGAGACAGCTTAAAGCAAGATGGGGTGTGTTGTGGTTTGCTGCCTTAGGAAGCAGCCTGTTTGCCTCTGTCTTTGAGTTTGGATTCATGTGTGTTATCACTGTGACTTCTAAGAGTTAAAAAGTAGTGGACCATTGCAACCTTCCAGCCAGAGGCCACCCAACACACCCTAGGCAACTCTTCAGTATGTCACACCCCCCCCACGCCACTCAAATTTGGCCCAGCTACCTCGCTGTCATCATGGAGAGGTATTTGGGCCAAATTTGAACAAGTGAAATTGTGCCGTGGCACATAGGGGTCACAGTGCCACTCAGGTTTGGCCAAGCCATCCCCTCCATGACGGACAGGTGGTCAGGCCAAATCTGCCAACCTCAGCAGTTGCCCAGCTCCCCTATGGCTAGAGTGGCCTCTGCTTCTAGCAAGGTTATTCAGGGGAATGCTGTGAGACAAAACACCTGCCAGTTTATCCCTGCTAGGACTGGCTTATGCCTGGGGCTCACAGAAGTTGCTGAAGCTTGGCAAGGAAGGACCAGACTGCACCAAATGGCAGGTATTTTCAGCAACATTTCCCAGACAAGCAGAATCCATCTAGCACCGCCCCCAAAGTCTTCACCACCCACACTTCCAATTAAATACACTGAACACTGTGCTTTACTGTTAATATACTCAATGTTTTTCAGAATCTATGGGAAAAACATTTCCGGCAAAGTGCAGCTTTCTATACATGTGATTTTGCCAAGTGGAGCTGCCTCCTCACTGGTTGTGGGTATGGGAAAACATTTTTTTCATTTAACTAGGAAAACAAACAACTAGAATATCACTCACTCAGCCCTCAGCTCAGCCAGCATATGCACACCCCAGGACACAGGGCTGCCACATGCTAAAGGGGATGCATTTTGTGGGGCCCTTTTCTTAAATATTGGTAGGGCACCACTGTTAATGCCCTCAAATGATTTAGAATTAGAGCATGTCTACACTACAAACCTAAGTCCACATATGTATGAAAGATCCTTGGGTCCTGATTCTGTCATCTCAGATCTGCTTAAGTTTCATCAGTAGAAGTTTGAGTTATGAGATTGAGGTCCCAGCTATGCTGGTACACTCTGAATATGATATTTGGTCATTGGACTACAAAGCAACTACAAATCTCACCATCTCTGCTGTGAATCTGAACCTCAGTGGACTGAGCTCATGTCTATGTATATTGATCTTTTAACCATACTCCTTTGTTTAATAAATTTTAGTTTAATAAGAATTGGCTGTAGCGTGTATTTGGACAAGATATGGAACATTCAGTAACCTGGGAAGTAATGTGTCCAATCCTTTGGGATTGGTAGAACCTTTTCTTTTATATGATGAAATAAGATTTTCAGAAGTCGTCATATTTGACTTGAGTACCTGGATGGAGGCCAGAGGCTGGGTTGCTTTAAGGGAAGAATAACCACTAAGGTACTAAAGAAGCTGTTTGATGCTGGCTTGGTAAATCTAAGTATTGGAATATCCACTAGCTTTTTGGGGTTTGTCTGCCCCATTCTTTGCAGTTCATCCTAATTGAGTGACCACAGCTGGCCCCCACTGGGACCCCAGTTACAGTAGTATAGACCAGTGTCATAGTATTTTATCCCCAATCTGAACCTTAGAGTCCAAAAAATGAGGTACTAGCATGAATTCCTCTAAGCTTAATTACCAGCTGAGGTCTGATACGCTGCCACCAATCAGGACTTTGAGTGCCTGATAAACTCTGGTCTCCCCCAAAACCTTCCCTGGGGACCCCCAAGACTCAGACCCCCTGGATCTTAATACAAGGAAAATAAACTCTTTCCCTTACTAGCGCCTCTCCTAGGCTTTCCCTCCCTGGGTTACCCTGGAAGATCACTGGGATTCAACTCCTTGAATCTTAAAACAGAGGCTTTCCACCTCCACCCCTCCCCTCTTTCCCTCACCCAGAGGCAATACAGATTCAAGCTCCGTGAATCTAAACAAAGGGATTCCCCCTTTTCCCCCTCCCTTCTTTCTCCCTGTCTCCCACCACTTCCTGGTGAGTAACGATCAATGACGGCGCGCAACCAGAGAAAAAAATCAAATAGGTATTTTAAAAGAAAAAGCTTTAATAAAAAAGAAGAAAAAATATTACAGGGTCTTTCAGCTTATAGAAAATGGAGAAAAAGCCTCCTCCAGCAGAAATACAATTTAAAATACTTTCAGCCAAATACACATTACAACTTTACCAGCCAGATACACAGTTGCAAATACAGAAAACAATTAAAAGACTACAACCGCCTTTCTACTCAATACTCACTATTCTGAATATATAAGATATATATTAGCAGGGAGATTGACAAGAAACCTGGTTGCACGTCTAGTCCCTTTCAGGACTCAGAGAGAACAAAGCAAAACCCAAAAAACACAAACAAAGGCTTCCCTCCACCAAGATTTGAAAGTATCTTGTTTCCTGATTGGTCCTCTGGTCAGGTGTTGTTTGTTAACCCTTTCCAGGTGAAAGAGACATTAACCCTTAGCTATCTGTTTATGACAACCAGGTCTTTGAGGTCAGCTTAAAAGGAAAAAAAAAAAAAAAAAAAAAACCACCAGGAAAGGAGAAAACCTGGAGACCCAAGAAAGTTGCTAGGCTAAGCGGATTGTGAATTGGATCGCAATTGTCGGAAAGGTGCCTAGCACACACTGGGGCACTGTAGTAGTTAGAAGTTGTGGGGGTTAAGAAAGGGCATCAAAGCCACTAAGCTTGGTATCTACTATAGGAGGGGCTCCAGGCAAGCTGTGTTGCTGTCATCATTTACATCACCACAAACCAGTTAGAGACACATTAATTGTGTTCAGCACCCAAGAAATCCTTATCGCTGAAGGTGGTGAGGAATTGCCATTTGCTCTGCTCTAATGAAGAGAAGGAATATAATTTTAGAGTGCAAGCCAGTAGCACGATGTGAGGCTGTAGTTCACAGCTCTCAGCTCCGGGAAAGGTGCAGCTACATTTGAAAGCAAAGAGTTATTATTCTGACTGCTATGGGAAGTCAGTAGGGTGACCAGACGTCCCAATTTTTACTTGTTTGTCCCATGACCCGACCGATGTTCAGTTGGGACATGAATTGTCCTGATATTTTGCCCTCTGGCGCACAGGCAGAGGGGGCTCGCACCCCCCACCCTAACTCCATCCCGGCCCCGCCCCAGCTCTGCCTCTCCCTCCCGCATTGGATCCCTCCCCAAATCACCACCCTGGTCCCGCCCCCAACCCCACCCCCTCATTGCCCTATTGGATTCCTCCCCAAATCTCCGCCCCGGCCCCACCTCTTTCCCAAGCATGCCGCATTCCTCTTCCTCACCCCTCCCTCTGAGGCTTGTGCTAATCAGCTGTGTGGTGGCGCAAGCGCTGGAGGGAGAGGGGAGAAGCAGGACACGACAGCCCATTCAGGAGAGGTGGAGGCACAGTGAAGGCGAGCTGGTGCACGGGGGTGGGGCTTGGAGCTGCCGGTGGGTGCTCAGCCCCCATCACTTTTTCCTATGCTCCGGTGGCTCTTGGGGTTTTTTCCTCTGTCGCTGACTCTTGGATTTGTTTGTTTTTTTTGGTTGCCCCACTGGCAAACACCACCCCCCCCATCCCAATATTTCACATCTCTCATCTGGTCACCATAGAAGTCAGTCAATTTACAGAAAGTTAAAAGACACAAGTTTACAATGCCTCTGTGTAGCCCTATGGCTCTGAGGTGCAGGCTGGATTCTCTGGCTTGATTTACACTCAGAGTTTGTTATGATGAAACATTTATTTCTCTGTTTTGATTTTCAGCCTTTTAGATTTTCTTCCCATTAAGTAATACTTCAGTGCATGGATGCTGTGCCTGATTTCCAGATGGGAATGTGTCACATGTATTCCTGAAATGGATGAGACAGATGAGTTTATGTTTCATTTATGGGAACTTTTCAATTATTGTTTTATTCTTATATTGACAGCATACTCTCCTCTGTTTACATGTGCCTGGAGTTCAAGGATATCAGGCCTGACCCTGCTATCCTTAGCTGCATTCCAATCCTTGCTTTGACACCAACACTTTTTCTGGCCTTGGGCAAGTGACTGATCCATTTTGCCTCAGTTTCTCCTTCTTCACAATGGAGTTAACACCTACCTCCCTGCAGCATCGTGAAGATTAGTTAGTTCTGGTTTTTCCCTTGCAGATGAAAAGCACTGTAAACTCCTAAGGACTTAATATGGCTCTGATCCTGCAGTGTACTCCATGCTGAAGCAAGGATGCAGGATCATGGCCTATTATCCTTACAATAATACATATGTCTTAATCCTGGTTCAGGACTTCCCAATATACATCTGAATGTGCTAGCTGTGAAACATCAGACTGTGGTGGAAGGTAACTTACTCAGTTCCCTTTCCTTCCGTCCATTGATCTGAAATCTGTTTAACGACATCATACAGGAGGACAATAACTTGCGCATGGTGAAGCATATATTTTCAACTGCCAAACTACAGTTCACAAAGGAACTTTAAATTGTCCCCATTCCCTGTAATGTTACCCCTTATGTGATGGCTGCAGACAGGACAAACAAAAAAGGCCCTTCCAGCCTGCTGCTTATAATAGATACTAGAGCCAAGCCCCAGTTGCTGACAAAAACCTACTGAACGTTAAGCCCTTAATCAACAAACGGCTTGAAATAAATAAAGGATCTTCATAGAGGTAATCAAGTATTTGTGCTCAACACAGAGTTAGGTGAACACTCTTTAAACCCACTATTCTGATGAAACTGCCATGAGATCTTACATGCTTGCGGGGACCAGACAGAACCTTGGTTTTTCAGATTTTATCTGCTTGGAACTTGGTTTTATTTACCTAGGAAGGATGAGTTGACGCTGGTGGGATCTAGTTGTGTGGTTGCAGGGAGTCTTTTCAGCCCTGAGATGGAGACACTAATCCATCCCATCACGTGAGAAACCTTGAAAGTGACTGAAGCCACTTTTATAAGCACTAAATTGAGCTATAAATGTTGAACTGAAATAAAGACAGACATTATTATCCTTTTTTTGACCCAATATTCTGCTTAAAAAGTTACACTCCACTCGGTTCAGCAGCCTTTTGCTGGATCAATACTTTGAAACAAAATACAAATTACAGACCCCCCTGTTGAATCATTCCTGTGGTCACGTTTCTTCCAAAAACTCAAAGCAAAGAAAGGAACAGAAGAAAGGTACACATTAGTTAATAAACTACACCTTCAGCAGTCAAAGCCTAAACCTCTAATGATACCTTGTCTACAATTTCTCCAATATCCAGAAGTTTTTGATGAAAGCTGCATAAAGTCAGCCTGCAATTCAATTCCAGCTTTCGCTGATGTAACTCAACACACACTGTGGTACTCGAGAAGAATTTATAGCCTAAGGGTAGGGGATGCGGAGAACGAAGCCTTCAAGATGAATTTCAGCTATACGTCAGGCCTATTTGCAGATATATGAATATCTATCACTAGCTACAAGGCTATAGAATTATATAGGCCATATATAATATGCAATAAACAACATCACATTTCCAGGGAAACAGGTCACCAAAGCAATGGGCAAGGGAAAAGGGACACTAATTTGCCCATAGCCATTTTTCAAATCTCAAAATCTCTAGCCTGCACCTTTTGTAAAAGGCCATACTTTTCCTGACTGGTTCTCAATTTGATATGATCAATTGAAAGGATTTATCAAGTATCATCTAATGATCCACCTACTTGCAGGTCTGTATATTTTTTAAGATAAATTTAGGATGAGATTGCCACTTCAGGTCACATCATTTTACAGATTTCATCAACTTGAAAGTCTAGAGCCAGGCAGATCGAGGAGGTAGGGGGGGAAATCTCAGCTCTGACTAAAAGAGTTAGTTCTCCAGAGTAATGCTCTCTCCCCTACTCCACCCCCAAAACTTTTGGGCACTTGCATCAAGCAGAGGCCAGAAGGAAGGTTAAGAACTTCTCTCAATTCAAACCCTGTGAAAAATATGACAGATAAGTTTCCTAACAAATACTCAGACTCTATAATCTTTGTTCTTTATGATTGATTAGTTCCACTTTACTCTCCAACTGAAAGCATCATATACAACAAAAATGTTAATGCCTTTGGATCCTCAGCTTTTAAAAACATCCATATGCTGTGTATAAAGTCACATAATGTAGCACTAGGTCACATGCACTCTGTAGCTTGCACAGGCCGAGCTCATTGCATACTCCAGGGGCTCCTGTATCCCTCCATTCTCCCCACCAGCTCCCTGTGGGCTACCCTCCCTGCAACTCCACTAGTCTCCTCCCCAGCAGGGATTCTGTTTGTCCAATGGTCCCTCCTCCTCCCATGCTACGGTCTCCCATTCTCCCCTCATTCCAATAGCTCTGGGTGCGACCCAATTCGCACTTCCCCTCATGCCCTCTATTCCTCCTTCCTACCCCCAAGGCAGGGGCTCTGTGTTCCCCCTATTCTCTCTTTCCCCCAATCTACCCCCAACCAGGGATTCTGTCCCCTCAGCACCCTCTCCCCGCATTCCAGGGTCATGTATTCTCACACACACATCCTGAAGGGGCTCCGTGTGTGCCACCATTCTTGTTTTCTCTCATGCCCCTCCATTCTCCCTTCCCCCCTTACCAGGGTCCTCCAGTCTCCCCCAGTCAAATGCAGAAATGCCATCAGGTTGAGTGTAAAACCTTCACAAGCTTGACCAATTACTTAAGAAGTCATCCAGCCAAAACAGGCCTTCTGCAAAGCAGCAAAAGTTATAAGTAGATTTCTTGAAGGAGTGCAGGAGTCTCGTGTATGTTCTCATTTCTTCTCTTCCAAGTTTGGAACATTGCTGCTTGTCCACCTATGTATATTGGACAGAATATTATTTATACTGCCACAGCGCAAAGGAGCCCCAGTCATGCCCCAAGAGCCTGTTGTGCTAAGCACTGTAAAATACAAAACAACAAGATGGCCCCTGCCTCAGAGATCTTACAATTTAAGCATAAGACAATAGACAACAGCTTGAGACAAACAGAGTGAGGGAGAACGACAAGTGAACAGGGAGACAATATCAGTCAGCATAGTCTGCAGTGGTATCAATGTACCAGCAGCAACCTATGTATTGAAATTAAATATGGTATTTCATTTATCAACTAGATTTGTCTCCTCTGTCATTATGTAACCTTACCTCCAACATTATGTGACATGGCATAAAGAATTATGCTTCTCCATATGGAAGCAAGCAATACAATACCTACTTCTCTTTACTGAAAACTCAGGCCAAATCTACACTTAAAAATAAGGTCAACATAGTTACATCGGTACGAACACTCCGGACTGACATAACTGACCTAACCCCCAGTACAGCTGCAACGTCAACAGAAGACGGTCTCTATTGACTTAGCTACAGTCTCTCGGGGAGGTGGTGTTCCAACTCGGACAGAAAAAATACTTTCATTGGTGTAGGCTGCAACATTGTTATGCCACTGTAATCTCCATAGTGTACATGTCCTCTCAAGTAACTGAGCACCTACATGCACAGAACTTTTAGGAAGCATGTTGTAAGTTTAATTAGCATTATTCATGAAGAAAATAGTTCAAACACACTATTGCATTAGTCTATCTCCAAAATCCTATATTTAAACTCTGGAATAGACATATGGAGAACATCTCCTTTCAACAGGAAGATGGTTTGTCAGGCTTAATTTCATTTTATCTGCTTGCAGAAGCTGTCCTCAGGTCTGAAAAAGTCAGACACATCTAGTGCAAGCTGTCAGTTACCGCCTTCAGATGCAAGGCAGCAGACAGTTGATCAGCTCTGCTCTTATCAGCAGAAGTCACAAAAATTGATTATCCCCAGTTAATCCTTTTACACTGGTGAATTTCGAAATGCTTTTATAGTGGAAATTGATGTGATGAAAACTTATCTAAAACAGGTTTGCCTCAAGATGTCCTTGCAGAAGAAAAATGGTGAGCTGCCGTTTTGTATGGCTTACCGTGCACAGGAGCAATAGTCTACATTCTTTGGTGAACATACACTGGCACCCTAACTAGATCATCTCCAGTTTTGTGGTTTTGTATTTGTATGTTCCAACATGGTGCTTTTTGCAAAGCCCTCTATGCAGATAAATGATTAAGCCTTTTGGGTTTTTTTTAAAATTACTTCAAGAATAATTTACACTGTACAGCACTTAGTCAGCTAGTTCACTCAATCACAATTTTCGTAGAATCCAAGCATTAGAATTCTAATGAGAGCCAATGGGTGCTAAGCACCTCTGAATCAAACTAACAAGAATGTGATGCTCTGCTATAATGGAATGGTTCTCAGAGAATTATATTTTAGTCTTAAAGTCTTTAGATTTTTTCAGTTATCCACTCCCATGTGAAAAGAAAAAAATCCAAACAACTGCATGAAAACCCATCTCTGGAAACTAACGTGGGTTCTCTTTAAGACTAAAATATGCAACTAGTAATAGAATCAGGCTTAATAAACATTTCAAATTTATGGAGTATGGACCCTGGCCAATTAGCGTGGGTGTTTTTCACTAATCTCACATCAAGCAGCGAGCAGACACGCAGAATGAAACCAGGAGTTCATCTTAATGGTTATTTCCTTGTTTATCAGATTTGCTTTTTCACTCTGCTGTGGAAAGCTGCCATGTTGTATTTAGTACAGCGTAGTTGATAGTTCCTTTGATAGCTCTAGCAAAACACAGTTGTCAGACTGGAGGGACTCAGTAATTACACCATTGTAGTGAGGAAGGAAAAAACCATCTAATTCTATTACCTCTGTGTTCTTGTTATTTCACTTTCCAGTTCAAAACATTTGTTCTACGTAGCTGCAATGAGTTATTATGCATAAATATCACTGTGTAATCCAGGGAAACATATTTCATTAATCCATCCATAAGGCAAGGTAGGTACATAGTAGGTGCAATGTAAGATTGGAGCAGACGGCTGTGTGTGGACGTTCCATACGACAACTTGCACTCTCTGCTGACACTGCAAAGTGACACTATCAGTGTGGTTGCTGTACTAATATAGGTCCAAAGCGTTGGCTGAGTATCCAGGACAGAATGTGTGACACTTCTAAAAAGAGCAGGAAAATAAACCCGAAGTTCTGACTAATATTCCTTTCATCAGTGAAGGAAATTCTACTGTTAAGGCTGTGTACAATCTGTTATATCAAGATGGCTGCACTACATTAGTTCCCAGTGCGGTCACTGTATGAGTAGTACCTAATTTGCTAGTTACTTTGTAAATGGTTTGGGGCCAAATTGTTCCCATAAATTATTCCACCGACTGCATAACTTTGCCTTAATGGAATTATACTAATGATCAATTTGGCTCTTTGAGTGTATGAAATGTAAAATTTGATTTTACCTTATTCCATTTCAGAAAATCTAGGAAGAGAAAAAAAAATTACTTACCTTATAATAACTGGAAATTCTTCAAGATGTGCGATTCTTATCTATAGTCTACTGCAGGGGAGAAGGGTCAGTGCTCTATTCACCTGTGTTGGAGAATTCTTGCAAACAGTCTCCGTTTGGCCCACTCACACGCCCTTGCCCAACTCATGTTTCCAAACAAAAGCATGAAGGCGGAGCAGACCAACCTCTTCTCCATTTCCTTCTCTACCATGAATCCAATTATGACCTGAAACAAAGGCGAAGGAGGGCAGGTAGTGGAATATAAATAGGGATCACACATCTCGAAGAGTCTCCAGTTACCATGAGGTAAGTAACTTTTTGTTCTTCTTCGAGTGCTGGTCCCTATGTGCATTCCAATGTGGGTGACTGACAGGCAGGACTCGAGTAGGAGGAAAGTGCAACGATACAAATGACAGAGCCTCTAGGAGAACCGCTGTACCAAAAGGATGCAACAGTGGAGAAGTCCTCCACTAGAGCATTTCCACTACCTGCATCTGACGAAGTGGGTATTCACCCACGAAAGCTCATGCTCCAAAACGTCTGTTAGTCTATAAGGTGCCACAGGATTCTCTGCTGCTTTTACAGATCCAGACTAACACGGCTACCCCTCTGATACCAGAGCATAGTGTCTCATGAACATGTGGCTGGAACGCCACAGAGCTGCCCTGAAAATATCACACAGAAATATTTCCTGAAACAATGTCACCTGAAGCCAACAAGTCTAGACATTTAGACTTGTCAGGAGGAGTGGATTTTGGACATTGTCATCTAGATCTCTCCCTGGCAGTCTGTACGATTGGAGAGTTTGGTGCAGGGTGAGTAAAGAGAAATTCTGTTCTTTTGGCTGGAATAAAACAGCTTTTCTCTGCCTTCTTTCGGAGAGAGGGGCACATGGCTGGAGTATGCCAGACTGCAGGCTCCAGAATACAGGGGAGTCGCATCTTACACAGGGGTTAGGTTCTGAAGTCAGCGCGTAAGGCAAAAATCGCATATAGTCAAACGTTCATTGAGTGGAAAGGCGGGCAAAATCACCCATGCTACAGGTACAGTATTTAAATTGTTATTTTTCTTTTTTTTTGGTTTTGTTTTGCCGAGCGCGTATAGTTAAAATCGCATAAGTTAAATGCGCCTATGATGCGACTCCATTGTAGCTTCATTAACTGGAAATCCTATTCGATTGGATCTGGTTGGTTTTAGGCTATCCAAGAGTTTGTGCTGAGGATCCTGGACCTGGAGTTCCTCTGCCATCCTGCACAATAATTCTTGGAACTGTCTATGGTCATCTGAAGGGAACAGAAGGTCCCTCACCAAAGGCTCTTAAGCAAAGTAAGCAGTCACAGGATAAGAGGGAAGGTCCTCTAATGAACCAATAACTGGTTAAAAAGACTGAAACAAAGGACAGGAGTAAATGATCAGTTTTCAGAATGGACAGGATAAATAACAGGGTTCCACAAGGATCTGTACTGGGACCGGTGCTGTTCAACATATTCATAAATGACCTGGAAAAAGAGTTAAACAGTGAGATGGCAAAGGTCGCAGATGATACAAAATTACTCAGGATAGTTAAGTCCAAGGCAGATTGTGAAGCATTACAAAAAAATCTCACAAAACTGGGTGATGAAAATTCAGTGTTGACAAATGCTAAGTAATGCACATTGGAAAACATTATCAAAACTATACATACAAAATGATGGGGGTCTAAATTAGCTGTTACCACTCAAGAAAGAGAAATTGGAGTCATTGTGGATAGTTCTCTGAAAACATCCACTCAATGTGCAGCTGCAGTCAAACAAAATGTTTGGAACCATTAGGAAAGGGATAGATAAAAAGAAAGACAGTAAATATCATAATGCCACTATATAAATTCATGGTGCACCCACACCCTGAATACTGCATGCAGTTCTTGTCACCCCATCTCAAAAAAAAAAAAAGTTATATTTAGAAGTAGAAAAGGTACAGAGAAGGACAATAAAAATTATTAAGGGTATGGAAGACCTTCCATATGAGGCAAGATCAAAAAGGCTGACAGTTCAATTTGGAGAAGAGACTATTGAGGGGACATATGACAGAGGCCTATAAAGTCATGAATGGTCTGGAGAAAGTGAATAATGAACTGTTATTCACACCTTCACATAACAAGGACCAAGAGTCACCCAATGAAATTAATAGGCAGCAGGTTTAAAACAAACAAATGGAAGTGCTTCTTCAGACAGCGCACAGTAAACTTGTGGAAATCATTACCAGGGGAAGTTGTGAAGGCCAGAACTATAACCAGGTTCAGAAAGCACGGCTCCACCGTCTCTCACCACATCCCAGCTGCTAGGGATGGCTCTGGCATCTCTCTTCAGCCCCTCAAGATGGGGAATTCTCTGCCCTGCTTCCTTCTCCCATATGATTAGAGTTCTTGCCTGGAGATGTTGGCAGTCTCACCCCTCCATCATTCCTCAGCTTTCTCTGGCCTTCCTGCTTCAGCTCTCCAGCTCAGAGCCAACAAGCATTTCCCTCTGCTGCTCTCAGTCTTCAGCCTCTCTGGCCTGGGGAAGTTTGTGGATGATCCTGACTGACTTCAGCACTGCTCCGCCCGCTCATTAAGGAACTCTTACTGCTTCCTCCTTCAGGGGCATCCCCTGCCTGAAGCGCTTATCCCTGCTCTGCTCTCATTTCGAGCTCCCACTCTGGATGCTGAGTTCTGGACTCCTCCCTCTCAGGATTCTGAACTCTCATTTGCACTCCCAAGGGAGCTCCACCCTCCTCCTTACAGCACACTAGGGTGCTCCTGGACTGGAAGAAGAATATCCTTTGTGTTGGAGAATTTCCAAGAAGTAGCCACAATGTGAAGTTAAGGCACCGTTTCTGTCCTTATCGTGCTCTTTTCTGTGTATTTAATATGTTTCACGTAAATACCTGAATGTCAGCCTTTAAAACTCTTTATAAAACTTTAAAATAATTCCCTATAAATCTGAACCAAGATTGGCTTTCTCAGCAAGACCATTCTGCCCTAGAGGTGCCCACTTTTGTTACTGTGGGGGCTAGTGTACGAATGATAGCATTGTGTTGTTTAAAGTGGGGGGGGGGGGTTGGGAGGATAAAAAGAAAGTATTTGTTCTGAAAAGAATAAGATAAGGGAACAACAGTAGGATGGACTTTATCAATAGATTACAAGAAGTGGGAAAGGATAGCAGTACGGTAGGTCAAATTTTGGGCCTCAGCCATTCATTTCCTTTCAGCTTTGAACTTCCTGGCTTTGTCTATCTAATCTGTTCTATCTAGATTCTTATACTGCCCTCATCACTGGCGTGTTTAAGCTTCTTCCAGTAGCAAAGTAAGTGGCATAAATAACATCTGTTCCCTTTGGTTCATTCTCTCTTATCCTCTATCTAGGGGAAGAATTGTGCGCACAATGCAGTGTTTTCGGTTAGTAAGGGGAGTTTGGTTTTTTAAAATGTACACACTTTCTGTGTTTGTATTACAGAAGGCAGATCAAAGATATGCAGCTTGCATACCTACTGTAATTCCCTGGTCTTATTTTTTCCGGTGAAGTAAAAATTCAGAGAGAAACCAACAAATTGCTAGTCAGAACAGTAAGAAAGATGATTATAATATACTCCATGTCTAGAAGGCAATTATAACCCTTTGTTCACATGAATCTGCTCTGCTGGAGTTATTCAAGCACCAAGTTCTAAATGAAGTAGCACTTTACCTCTGCTGGAATAATGATTTTTTTGAACACACACACTACCCCGGCCCAACAATTTTACAATCTGAGGCCCCAATCCTGCAAATACTTATTTTTGTGCAAAAGTTACGTATGTGTTTCTAGGATCAACGCCTAAATCAGACGAAATACAAAAGAGCTCAGATGCAAATGACAGCTCCATCTGTGCTGAGCAGAATTGCTTGAAAACAGAAGAAGAAGAAGGACACCTACTCAGAGTGTGGGGAGAAGAGAACATTTAGTTATCTTCCACAGCCTTTTATTTATCTTTCTGTCCTCCTTCCAAAATCTTAAATGATGTTAGCAAGAAAAAGGCTCAGCTTTTCTATAAATACATGTAAAGGATGACTATCATGTGTGTTGGGAAGGGTTACTGCGCTTGCCTTCATCGCTGGGCTTAAATCCTGGAGAGATCTCAAGAAAAAATGAGGTTGGTGGTCTATTACAGTTCCTGCCCATACACATCACAAAACCACCATACATTCTGGCACAGCTCAAACTCCATTAGCAAGCTCTGTGCTAGAGAGCCAAGACAAAAATACTCAGGGTGGGAAAACTTGCAGCGTGCTTACCCACACAATTTCTATCTCAAGCAGTGCTACTGGTACCCATTTTCATGAGTGCTCTGCATTCTTCAGGAAATATGGAAACTTGATAAGGGCCCAGAGAGCAGGGAAAAGCCTTTGCTGCTAAGTGCAGCCCTGCTGAATTTTTTCAGAAGATAAGTGAGAAGTGAGAGGATGGATGGACAGTGTTATTGGCTAAAAAACTGACCGACCTTCACAAGCGGCCTTGAAGCATCCACCACTTTCCATGTGACTGTGCTTTGGACGTTTACGGTGACGTTTATGCACCCCTCTCTGTGCCAAGCCTGGGAAGTACAGCTTTGTATAGGAACCTCCACCAGGGCTAACTAAGCAAGCTAAAATTCATAAGTCTCCCCTTGCACCACATCCTCTCCCCTGGCCCACCCTCGCAAAATCCTCTGCACCAGTTTCAGGACCAACTGAGTCCCTCTGTTCACAGCCAGCAGGGGTCAAGGCAGTCCCTCTGCAGAATTCCTCTGGCAACGCAGAGCAGCAATGCTGGGTTTAGCAGGAAAGGAGGAGAGTCCACACCTGGGTGACTCACCCACAGGGAGAACTGCAGCTTAGATTGACTGACTCTCCAAAGAAAACACAAGCATGGGATCCCATGTCATGGAAGACAAGTTACTTCCTCCTGTGCTGAGGAAACAGTAGCCCTAGCTCACTGACAGGCTCACTCTCAGGAGCCCTCTGAGAAACCCAATCACAGACACCATCCTTGGAAACTTAATTGTGAGGATTTTAACCTGACCAGATTGATAATCCGATTCCAATAAAAACAAGAAAAGCAAACTCTCCCGCTCTCCTGGACCTGGGACAAATGTCCTCTCCCCATGCAGATACCCAAAGGAGAGGGGTGGAGTGAGGAACTGCTTGAAAACCTTCAGTGAGGCAAATCACCCAGATAACTAGACAGCCTTCCCACAGAGTGGGCTCTGCAATTTCACAGCTTGCACAAATCTGCCAAGTCCCAAACCTTGAGGCCTCTATGGAGCCTCCACTCTACTCCATATTCACGACCCTCAAGGCAGTGCAGCTCACCTTATCAATACTCTGCAGTAGTGGCAGCCACTCCACAGTTAAGTCGCAACAGGAGTTTGTTATGAACCCTACTTTGTGGCCACACAAGAGTAAAACCAGCTGGAAAGCAGGCAGATTAGGTCTGAGGACAAAACTGCATTTTTCTACAAAATTTGAAGAGAATCAGACAACGGACTCCTAATTAGGATACCCTAAAAATATAAAGAGGGGGCAGAGGAATCAGTAATCAAAGAATCTTTTGCCACTTGGTAGTAAGTATGAGGAAAGCAGAAGAGAAACGACACACCATTCACGAGGTGCTGCTCGAATGCCCATGACCAAGTTCTAACTGGTTGCTATCAAGACTTAAGCCAATCATAAGTATTGATTAGTAACACCGTGACGGATAATTTGCTCCAACAAGCTGTAAAATAGATCTAAGCATTTCAAAAGAAAAGAAGAAAGAAAATGAAAAATTTAAATCTGTAGTAAAGAAAGGAGAAAAAGGGCAGCTGAGTGACAGAGAGCAGAACAGGTGCATTCGACCCCTCCTGCATGCTTCAGAAAGTCAACATACCCCACAAATTTTAAGAGTCTCCTGGGCTCCTCTAATCCCAACACCCTACCACAATCCCCACAAGGTTCTCCACAAGCCTTGATAGGTTAGACAGGTCCTTCACAATCACCCCTACCCCAGTGGGAGCCCTATGACACACAGCAGATCCCAATGAGCCTAAACAGGATCATCCATCCCTGCAAGAATCTATAAGTTGTGAGGTGTAGGTGGTCTCCCCTCACAAGTCTTATAAGTGGTTGGCAACAGGAAGCCCATTTTCAGGAGTCCCACCATAGGCTCTTAAGACTGATTTGAGGGCGGAGACACACAAATTGTTTTGGTTTCATAGGGAAACCATGAACCTATGAAGTCTATAGACGGGTGGGGCTAGGCTGATGAGCTTCACCAGGGGGGTTGGTGCCTTTAACTGAAGAAGAGGTGCGCTACAACTCCGAGGAATGGTGGGAGGTGTACATTAGGTTCCCTTCCTGAACTCAGAAGGAAGGGGTGTGGAGAGAGACTGCAACCTCCATACCATTGAGGCCCCAACCGGGATTATTTTTAAAACTAAGGAAATTCCACCTGAAAAACATTCAAGGGAGGCTAAGACTTGTGTACAGAGTGCAAAAGGTCTTCTGGTTTGGGCTTTTTAATGCATGAACTTCTTCATTGATTCATTCCTTGTAGGGATCAATCTGGCCGTGCTGCTCACTGACTCTCCAATTGCAGCTGCCCAGGGCCCTCCTTCCCCTCTGATAGCCATTTCTGTGAGCAACTGGTTGTTCCTTGCAGCATTATTAGCTTCCATGCAGATATTTTCCAGTTGATTGTTGAAACTGGAGACTAGAAGGGCCGCTTCCTCTTTCCATATCCCAGAAAAATAAACCAAAGATGCCTGTCATGTTTATACAGAAGGGCTTCCACTCATGGGAAAAGTGTACCCCCTACAGCTGTACGCTGCCCCTTCTGGGGACCTTGCTGCTTGGTAGTGTACTCTTTTCTTCCAGCATAAGATGGAGGGGGAAAAAGATTTTTGCCCCTTAATTACTGCAATTTAGGGTGGATGGAAAAGAATTTAGATGCCAGCATCTGCCATTCGGCAACATCTATTTCACTACCCCCTTGCAGTTCCTTCCTGTGTTTTGTAAATTTGTTTTCAGCAATCAAAACTAAATAAATAAAATCACCTTTATAAACAAAGGTAGTTCAAAAAGAAAAAGGTACTTGTGGCACCTTAAAGACTAACACATTTATTTCAGCATAAGCTTTCGTGGGCTACAGCTCACTTCTTCGGATGCATAGAATGGAAGAAGTGAGCTGTAGCCCACGAAAGCTTATGCTGAAATAAATTTATTAGTCTCTGAAGTGACATAAGTACTCCTGTTCTTTTTGCGGATACAGACTAACATGGCTGCTACTCTAAAAGGTAGTTCAGTGAGCACAGAACTGCACCTGCATCTGAACATTAACATCCCGAACTGAACACGTGCTCACTGTACAGTTCTCAGACACTCTCTCTCAGTACAGCAACTCTCTCTCTCATGGGTACTAAAGCTACATGACAGACTTCCACTGGATAACAAGAGTTTGCCAGCAATCATATTGTTCTGTTTAACACTAATCAGTACAACAGCCCAGCACTTACAAAGCAGTAAAGTGGAAAGATTTTTTTTTTTAAGTGAGGACTCGTTTAGAAAAGATTTTTTGGTTACACCAAACAATGGTTTAAGTTTGTTTTTCCTTTTAAAAAACACTATTTGATGTGTTAATATTAGTGCATGTAAGAGCACAGAGCTGCATACACTCCAGCGCTATGTATTTTATATAACTGCTTCTCTCCAGTGTTAAACCTCAATACGCTCAGCACTGTGTAGAAGACAAAAATTAAAGGGAGTCCTGGATCCAATTTAAGGAGAGGGATTTTCAGAACAGCCTAAGTGAGTTAGGAGCTCAAGTCTCACTGAAAGTCAATGGGACTTGTCCATTTAACTCACTTAGGTTATTGTGAAAAATCTCACACTTACACAAGGAGTGGGCGACCCAAAGGAGGAAGCTATAATTCCCCTCTCTTGGATTGTTATTTTGATTTAAAATAAGCGACCTTTAAATCTAGCAGTGAGGCGTAGGTCCTGTTTGACACAGGTTCGTGTTAGTAGGTTATGTAGATGAAGAGTTTCTTTTGGAAACGTTATGCCAATAATGTATTTTAAGGTTTATATTGGGAAAGGCAAGATGTTTCAGAAACTGTGAAGCCTCCTGACAACAGCCAAAGGACTCCCCCCCGCACCCTGGATATTTCCGACAGGTGCCATGTAACCCAGTGCAGTCCACATGGAGGAACTCTTGGGGGACTAAAATTTTACTGGCACTTGAACAGGTGAATGCAATCAGCTAGGGGAAACCACTATCAGACGGCACATTGTAATAGAAAGTTGTCCCTGTAAAATAATCCCTGTCCCTCAATTATATTTTATGCATTTGACCCTGGGATCCTTGCTCAGGCAAAAATACCTAATGAAGTCAAGTCACTGGAAATGGAGGAAATTCCTCAGAAATCATCAGTGACACACCTTAGACAAACTTGCCAGGCATGAGATTCTACCAGGTGGTCTGTGGGGCCACCCATTAAGCAAGTCACACACACTCTGGTCCTGATTTCTGGCCTCACTGCCCTTCTCAAAGACAGGCATCCAAAGAAAATATTCACTTCAGGAAACAGTGGAACAAGGGTTGGGTGGAGAGAGTACTCCTTACAGACAGAAACTGAGCATAGTAATTATGTGTACAACATCTAAATTCTGCTGTAATGGGCAACAGAGACAGTTATGCCCACATAAAAAATAGGAGATTGTTTATCCAAACAAATTTTGAATCTCTTGCTGGACATGGAAAAAATCCCATCAATAATTCATTTTAACAAAAAGAACGGTAAACAAAACGCTTGTTTGGTTCTTAGTCTGATAGTGAGCTATTTTATTAGGGTGTTTTTAACATAATATGTAACATTTTATATACCCAGACACATACATATTTATAGATGAACTCCATATAACATATCAATTGCACTTGCATATTTATATGAGAGTTGAGCAAATATATTAAAGAATTTTTATTAATATTCACTCAGATTTTAAAATGAGTTAGTTGACGGAATTTACACTCTTTCTGGGTTGACTTTATCCAAATAGTCTAGCAAGAGCATTTAATGGTACTCTCACAAACAGCAAATGTTACAGAATGTTTCCAAAAAGCAAATTTCAGATTTGTAACTGGGAGTATTTCCACCCGATTCCCAGTGTTTCGTTCATCCAGTCAGGGATCAGAAACATGCCATGTGACCTAGTGTTCAGCCAAAATAGTGTGAGAATCAGAGACTTGTACTGAACTGCTCATGAACAATTTATAGATCAAGAATTATTCACAGAAATGTAAAGAATAAAAAAAATACATTTGAGAAAGTTTTGATATGTTTAGACCATTTTTCAACAAAAAGAGGCAAAATTCAAATAAATTGTTACACGTCACTTCCTCGGTCTAGTTTTTACAGTTTTATCGATTGATGTGCTTTGGCAACTTAGCTTGTGGTAAAAAAGGAATTCTCTTCTTTATTCTTTGCCATGCTCAGTTTCACCAGAGTTAGCCATCCTTCCTCTCTTCTAGTGAAGGCAGAAAACTGACAATGAGAGAGAATCCTTTTGGTACTCCTTGGATCCTGGAATTCCCATCTCAAGACATAAAGGTCTTGTCTACACTCCCCTGCAGTTCAGACTATGGGGGTGTGAACAGCAATGTGTACCAAAGTGCTGTGCTGCAACTCCTCTGTGTGGACACCGCAGATGCGAACTAAAAGATTCCTACTTTGCATTAATATAGTGCTCTTTGAAAAGGATATTATTAATGCAAAATAGGAACCTTTTAGTTTGCATTCACAGTGTCCACTCAGGGGAGCTGGTGTGCATTGCTATTCACGCTCTCGTAGTCTGAACTGTGAGACAGTGTAGGAAAGCTGTGAGAATATCTACACTGAGAGCTTCTGAAAGCTGAGCTTCATACTGGAGAAGCTGTCCCAAAGGAGTTTCAGTGCAATCAAAGATAAAGTGGGTAAAACATGCAAGAGTGAGTTCTTAAGGAGTGTAAGTCAATAGGACAATTGAAAGTTAACAGGACTTAGGCCTGGTCTACACCTAAAACTTAAGATTGGCCTAGCTACATCGCTTAGGGGCATGAAAAATTTATACCCGAGAGATGTAATTAAGCCAACTTAAGTCCTGGTATTGACCCACTAGGTCAATGGAAGAGTTCTTCCATTCACCTAGCTACCGCCTTTCAAAAGGTGCATTTACTACCGCAATGGAAACCCCCTTCCACCACTGCAGCAAGTGTCTGGACTACAGTGGTATAGGGCAGACGTAGCCTTAGGTGCTTCTGAAAATCGGAAATGGGCTCCTAAGCCACTTGAGTGCTTTTGCAAGTGTTACCCAGCATCCAAACTGCCAATAAAGCCACTGCTGCTGCCACTCGCTTGCTGGCATGTTACTTTGTGAACTGTGAAACTAGGAGATGCACTTAGGAGAAGTGTTCCAGGGCATAAGGTGCTAAAAATGCTACAAGTGGCTGCCATATGCTTGATTGACATGGAGTAGGGTTCCAGCTCACACTAGTAATAGCCCAGACAAGTTTTTCCTTTTCAGTGCTAATACACATCTCCTGTTAGATCACGGGCTCTCATCTTGCAGATCATGATCCCTAGGGTGGGATTGCAAACAGCCATCTGGGGGGTCCATCCTCCCCTTCCCATGTTGCTCAGATGGGGCTCCCAGGCAGATGAGAGAGAAGTCCCAGCACAGAACAGGTTGACACCCACTGCACTAGACTATTATGGTTCTAGATTCTAAGGCTTCATTTTACACGAGGGAATCAGCCTACTAGATCTTATTTATATAAGAAATTCAGAAATTCTTGTTTGTTTCCTAATGTATAACACGCTCACAAAGCCATTATTTGAGAGAGAGTACAAAGGTTAAACCTTTAATCCTTTTAATCTAGACCACAAAAATGCATAATAGTGCTTGATCTACAGGAGAGCATAGGTAACTCATGACCACAGCAGTTTGTTCAGAAATTTGATCCTATATTCCTTTTGTAACTTTAGACGTGTTTGTGTTTCTATTTGCCACTCTTTAAAGTGGATTACTGGCAATTCAGTAGTCTGAAGTATGCAACGTTAGAGGTGATTAAGTGAGTTTAAATTTTGAGGATTTGCTTTGTTGTGGTGAGTTTTTTTTACTAATAGATTACTAAATTTCCAGATCTTCCCTGCAAAGCCAGGATTGCCCACCTACTGATTCAAAGGTCACTTTCTCTTGAGGAGCAATGGCTCTGCATAGCTGTCACCGGGTATGTATAACTGACGCACAAACTATTGTCTCAAGTAAATTGATAGCAGTAAGAGAACTGCAGGTCTGAAACTAATTAATTCTGCACTCACCAACATGTTTCCTTACGCTAACTGGAAATTGCAGTCAGCTCCAGAAGGCACTCTTGACATGCAGAGAGAAAACACAGATTTTTCTTAACAAAACCAAGAAGCGTTTAATGCAGATAAGTGATCTAATAGTGACACAAAGAAGCAGAAGACGATTGTGAGGCATTATATTAGGGACCTAAGAGAGTGGCTACATTGATTACATTATAAAGGAAGGATTTATTGTGATCTGAACCTTATTGTGACAAGTTCCAATACTTTTTCTATTCCTAGACTGCAGTATTGTGATAAGCTGATATCAATACAGTAACTCTAAGGGTTGAACAGATTTAGGGCCTGATCCCAGTCTACTGGAGTAATGCAAGTTCTTCCACTGATTTCTAGGCCCTAGCTCAGCAAGCTATTTGAACACATGCCTAACTTTAAGCTCATGAGTAATTTCATTGACTTCTGTGACACTACTCATATGGTTCAAGTTAAGCACACGTTTAAGTATCTCGCTGAAACAGGATCATGAGTTGCCTTTGCCATTTGTACAGGCAGCACAGCCAACACACTCCTTGTTCTCTACTATACACATCCCCTTAGGATTCATCACACTACCACCTTCTTTACTTTCAAGTCCCTCATAAAGATGTACTTCTACAATCCTCATGAGAAACAAGCCAACAACAATTAAATCCTAATCCACGTTGTTCCCCGTTCTGGCTCTCTGATGCATCCTTATCTATTCTGTGTCTATCTTTTCCGCCGTAACTCACTCAATATAAGGGACTATCTCCACTTTTTTATATAGTGTAATAGCAGCCAGTACGTTGTCAGACCTTAGCAAATAATAAAAGACACAACAGAAGAGTTAAAAACATGGCCATAACCCAATCGTCAAGCCTTTGCCTGAGACTGCTGCTACAATCTTATTTCTCTTGGCACCCGGGCTCAGATGCACTTTTAGAACACTGCAGCAGTTCCTACTCCCTTAGCCAGTTCTGGTGTAAAACAGCTTGGATCTAATCTTTCACTTGGACCTAGGTCAGGTTTGAGTCACACTGACAGAGCCATCCAGCGCTGGAAACTTGCAGTGTTGTACACGTTCTGTGGGAATATAGGGAAGTTCAGTCTCCAGAACTGTCACTCTGGTATATTGCACAAACTCTAGATTCACATAAATAATTCAAACAGTGATACTGAGCACCAGAGTCCCCACAACAGAGCTGTTCATCCTGTCTGCCAGAGGAAAGGTCTCTAGGGCATCCAGAATAGTGGGTCACACAAAGAGGATTCAAAGGAAGCAGAAAGACACTGGTTAGACACAAATTAATGAGACAGGAAGCTACTGCCCCATATATCGGTGCACTGGAGTGGAGGAGGAGGAATGAGCGCAAGCAGCTTTACCCAGTGCCCTGCCAATAGGGATGCTCACAATTTCAGTCCCTACATGAAGGGCTCAATCTAACAATGTAATGAGATATAAATTGGCACAAATTAGATATCATGACTGACTGCGGCCCAGCCTGTCTTTGGTGTCAACAAACTGTTTGAGCGTATCAGTTTGCAGTGAACAATTAAGGGAAAATGGGAAAGAGACCAAACTCACATTCAATTTCAAGAATGAAGCTTTCCTCAGGAAATCTGCCTAAACGAATTAACTGATTAAAGAGAAGAAGGTTGAGAGTTTTAGGATGGTCAGTGACTCTGAGCTCATTTTTATAGAACAGTGACGGTTATGGCCTGTCATAGACCAACTTTGGTCTCTTTGGGTATGTATAACCTACCCACTCAGTGGGCAGCGATCGACCCAGCAGGGGTCGATTTATAGTGTCTAGTCTAGACGCATCAACCCCCGAGTGCTCTCCCATCGATTCCTGTACTCCACCGGCACAAGAGGTGCAGACGGAGGAGTGTCAGCAGTCGACTCACTGCAGTGAGTAGATCTAAGTAAGTCGACTTCAGCTACATTATTCACGTAGCTGCAGTTGTGTAACTTAGATCGATCCTCCCCACCAGTGTAGACCAGGCCTTTGAAAAAAGATATTCTATTGTCAGTTTAATGCATTTGGGGCCCAATCTAATTTTCTTTTTGGTTCTACACAGAAATTCTACCCCGCCTTTGCTCAGCTTGCTTTTTATAGGTCCAGCCTTGCTTCCCCAGAAGACAACAGGAGTGTTGTGTTAATCACCCTGGGAGTAAACTTTGACCTTTTGTCATCAGAAGGAAGCAGCACTTGCTTCTGCAGGGAGAAAAAAGGCTGCAATTTCAGACAGCAGCGTGTTGGAGAGGGGAGGGGACAGGAGCGGCGCCAGGGTTTTTGGCGCCCTAGGCAGAGGTCCTTCCGCGCTCCCGGTCGTTGACAGCAATTCTGCAGCGGGGGGAAGGGGGGGGCGGTCCTTCCGCACTCCCGGTCTTCGGGGCACTTCGGTGGCGGGTCCCGGAGCGAGTGAAGGACCCGCTCCCGAATTGCCGACGACAACCCAGAGCGCGGAAGGACCCCCCACCGCCAAATTGCCGCTGCGGGCAGAAAAATGCCACCCTCCCAAATCCTGGTGCCCTAGGCGACCGCCTAGGTTGCCTAAATGGAAGCGCCGGCCCTGGGAGGGGAGCAACGTACTTGGAAACCAGTGAGAGTTCAAGGACAAGTAACTTGAAACACCAAGGCTAGAGCTGAATGCTATGCTCCATGGGCCAGCCAGGCTCCCAACTTGTCAGAGTTCAGACAGCATTCGTAGCCCTGGCAGCTCAGATGATATCTGTCCATACAGCTGCATCATTCCAATTACCAGTTTGCTTTCCCCAAACTCCATAAGCTTCAATTCCATTTTAGCAGCCAGAATCTCATGAATATTGCAATTAAAGATTAATGCTTTAAACATTCTGAAAGCTGGAAATCCTGGTTTTTGAATGGCATGCTAGACATCATTCATTTTTAACTTGCCCTAGTGGTTTGAGATATCAAAAACTTTAAAAGTGTCACTCATCCCCCACAGACTAGAACTGTCTTCTTCCTTTAGGTTATTAGCTACGTTTCTTCTCCCCCCTTTATTAAAATTATTCACTATAATACATGAAGCAGTAGCTTCTCCCTCCCTCTAATAATGAGTGCTACCTGCTGATGACAACATAATAAGCTACCTCAGTAGGAGAACTATGGAGGACGTTGTCCTAAAGTAAAAGAAAGAAAGAAGGAAAGACAAAGACAGAAAGACAGAGGGAGTTTGGGTGCAGGACGGGGTGCGGGGTTCAGGCTCTGGGCTAGGGCATGAGGTTGGGATGTGGGAGGGGGTAAGGGCTCCAGCTTGGCAGTGCTTACCTCGGGTGGCTCCCGAAAGTGACCAGCCCATCCCTCTGGCAGCAACTCCTAAGCAGCGGAGGGGGCCTAGGAAGTCTCCATGTGCTACCCCTGCCCTCCGGCATTGCCCCCATTGCCCCCCCATTGTCTGCAGTTCCCAGCCAATACGAGTTGCAGAGTAGGCACTGGGGGCAGGGGCAGCACGTGCAGACCCCCTTCCTCACCTGGGCCTCAGGGACATGCCGGCCACTTCCAAGCGGTGCAGAGCCAGGGAAGGTAGGAAGCCTGCCTTTACGCCACCCAACTTTTAGTGTGCAGGAGGCACTGGGAGGAAGGGGGAGGAGTTGATCAGTGGGACCTGCAGACCCCCTGGGGTACCCTCAGCGGCCCCAGTTTGAGAAACGCTGATCTAGACTATAGGAACACACAATAAGAAAACCTTTTTAGCTATGCTAATTAGCAGGTTGGGAGCGTAAGTATTTGAAAGTGTCCTCCCACTAGTTTCTGCACATTGTACTCTTAGTATTTAGTAGAAGAAAAAACAAAAAACAAAAAAAACATTTCTTTGTTTTACCTGCAGTTACTAAACCTGAGTCAGAATGTTAAGCATTCTAATCCTGGGAAAGGGAGATAAAAAAAAGGAACAGTCAGTGTGACACTGTACAGATTCTAGACTTTAAGGTTTCTAAAGAACAGACATCAGCACCAGAGAGAAACGCTGATATACAGCAGTAAGACATACCAAAAACCATGAAAATACAAGTGATAAGAAGCAGAGGTTCATACCTTTGAGGGAAGCAAAATGCTTCTTTACTAAAAACCTACATCTGACAGCAAGAGGAAACATTTTAAGACATAAGAGGCCTGCACATAGCTAACCATTCCCTGTTATTCTCTGTAAGTTGGCAAAGTTATGTAAACACAATATTAAAATAATGCTACAACTGGGTATGCCATATCTGCAGTTAAATGCAAGCTCATGTATGCTAACAACTGTGTGCACAATCCTGGCCACTGTGCAAAAAAACTTTTTCATGCAGAATTATTAAAATCTGGGACACAAATGTCAGAAAATTTGAAAATAATGGTTCCCACAGCAGCTGGTAGTCACTTTACTTGCACAGTCTCTTATTGATTTAGAGGTACTTCCAGTCACTTGCTGGTGGATTCTCTGCAGCTTGAGGTCTTCAAACCGCAATTTTGAGAACTTCAATAACTCAGTCATGGGTTAGGGGTTGTTATAAAAGTGGATGGGTAGGATTCTGTGGCCTGCTTTGTGCAGGAGGTCAGACTAGATGATCATATTGGTCCCTTCTGACCTACGAGACTATGAGTAGTTCTGTAGCCAAGGCAGTGTTTAGCTTTAAACGAGGCTTGCAATAAAATCACAAGCAGCAGCAACACTTGCAATCTCATATGTCACACTCCTAAAATTTCACAATGGGCATCTTACTACAGAAGCACCCCCCGCCCCGTACTTTTTTTTTTTTTTTTTTTTAGAAGAACAGTTATTTGGTTTCTTCAGCATGAATTGATTTATCTTGCATCATGCAGGTCTATGCAGTGTGGGATCTTGGTGGAAAATGACTTCGCTCACTGGTGCTGCCTTCCTAGCTCCCACGCTACAAAACTTAACAGCCTGTCATCCTAGCTGCCTCTCTGTCCTCCCAACTCCATCCATATCATCACATTAAGTGGCCTGCTGGCAGCATTCCTTTATATGCACTTATTAATGTGTTCATTCACGTTATAAAATATACAGAGAAACATTCACTTAAGACCTGCTCCCATAAGCAAGTCACTGTCTGAAGAACCATTAAAACATTCCCAATGTTTCCAGTTGTAACTTTGCCCAGCTGCTTAAAAACCATGAACCCAGTTTTGCAGATCATTTATGACAGCTTTCACTTTTCACTACATAAAAAGTTAACTTACAATGTGTATATAGAGAGATAATGAAAAAGAAAGATAAGGCAAAATGTTGGATTTATTCTCTTCAGTTGGGGGCAATGAGAGGTTTAAAAATCCTTAATTTCTATTTGTCTCGTTATTTAAAAAAAAATAATCACAACTAGTTCTTAAAATAGATGTACTGCAACCACTAACATTGCTCAATATTCCCCCAACCCTGCACACATTCATTTTAAGTCTGATTTGTTGTTTAGGGGCTTTGTGAAATGGACACGTTACATTAAAATTAGCATTTTCTATGTAACAAGATTTGTTGCCCTGGAATAAAAAAATGAGTCAAACATTTTGCCTTCAGTGAAACTACTCTATGCTAAGGCTTAAAAGTTCGGAGGATCAGGGCCTTAATGATTTTACCTACCAAAATTGTAGTGCTGAAGATTTCCCTACGTACTTGTTCTACACACTTGCTCCTCTGCTTGTTAAGTTAAAAACAGATCCCAACCACAAAACGTAAGCAAAAATTTAAAGACTGGCTTTAGCATTCATCTGGGACACCAGTGAAGAAAACACACACAGAAATTAGGCTCTTCATTGATGAAGAGCAGACACTGTACATATGAAGGGGTACATGAGCAGATTTTTAAAATTGCACATTCAACACTATTACATTTGCATCATAAATCAAGATAGGATGTAAGAACAAAGTCATTAACGCCCAGAAAATCAGATAAAATTTTCTTTAAATTATAACTGGTGTTAAATAATCCAAATCAAGGGATTTAAGCTTCCTCTGGGGAATACTTCTGTCAAATGAGGACAGCTACCAATTTCTTTACCTTCATGTTGGCAGACAACACAAAAAGAAGAGCTGCTCAGAGGTTCAGGGATATAATTTCATTGGAGGTTCCGTTCACAGCACAAACCACATTAGCAAACTCAAGTATTTCGCTGCCACCAGGACCCCAAAATGGAGTCACTGATATCTACTCAAACCTTGGAAACAGATTCCATTTTTAGTATCATCTCTGTAAACCAGCACCCCAACATTGTCTCTAAACCAGTATTTCTCAGATGTGAGCACCGTGGGCTTTTCTTGCAGCTACAGCCTCCTGGGCAGTGACCGGAGGACGTGGGTTGGGTCCTGTCCCCTTCTGGAGACACAAATGCCAAAACAGACAGCTGATGTGAGTTCCCCACCTTCCAGGGGCTGTGAGGCTCAGGCTTCAGCGCTGGGGTGGCAGGCTCCACCCACATGACAACAGGCTGTAGCCACGGGCTCCGACAGCTGGGATCCAGGGTTTGGCTGCGCAGCAGTGGGCTCCATTCCCTGGCCACAGGGCTCCGGGATCACCACTCCCCTCTTTGCCCCTGGTCCCTACTGTTTCTGCCGGCTCCTCTCCCATCCACCCCATCACTCCCAGCCCGCCCTGCCTCCCTACTCACCTCCACATTTAAGGTTTAATTTGTGCCCCTACTTGTCAGGGCTGAGTAAGTCTGCTGTGAAAAGCGATATTTGTATGTTTATTAACACTTTTCACTGCCTCCCAGCAAGCTAACAAGTCTGCTGCTGTTAAAAGTGAGATTAACAAACATACAGATATCACTTCTCACAGAAGCAGACTTACCCTCTAGAAAGTCTAAATAAAAACTAAACAAGAAAAACAAAACAAAAGAACATGCAAAGCACCTTATTTGTGCTTCCATTCTGTTTAGTCCAGTAAAGAATAGAGACAACTGCACATGATTTATATTATTGAGTTTGAAAAAAAAGCCCAAAACCTTGCATAAATAAATTACAATGATTTGGACATGTAAATGTGCATATTTATTTGTTTTTCCTAAAATCAGTTAAGCATTTCAGGAAAAATTTTCATAGTGGCCACCACCAAGAGTTGGTGGCTGCACTCTGAGACCACCAAAAAATGTGTGTGAGAACCCCTGTGCTAATCCATGTTGCTTCTCCCTTGCAGATCACCATTCAACTTTTACTCTCAATCCACTCAGCTAAAACTCCCTCCCAGGGTCAGATCATCTCACACCTTGACTACTGCACCCTCCTCCTCCTCCTCGCTGGTCTTGACAAATGCCATATTGCCTGATTTACAACTGTTCAAAATGCTGCTGCAAAGATAATTTTGCTGGCTCAAGGATTCAGTCATGTCAATCCCCTCTTTGCTCTCCCTTCTCCACCACATCAAGCACAAACCACTTGTGTTCACCAAAGCCTTTTACAGCCTGACCCTGCTATTGAGTTGTGGACCCCTGCTTCCACTCTATCAGTGACACCAGCTATAATTGACCATTTTTCAAAGTTTTCTAAGAAGCACCATTGAACTCTTTTCCATGATACTCTTATGCTTGGGAAGCGCTCCCCATAAACATCTGCAACTGGATATAGCGTCTCCCTTCAAATCCCTCCTTAAACTCTCCTCTGCTGTTATGCCTAAAGAAAACTTAACAGGCAGCTTGTATACTGTGACCACTACTTATCATGGTGACCAGAGTAGTTGCATTGCTACCATGGGCTCTCCACATCTGTCTGCTGTATACAGCTGTTTTCTCCTGTTTTACATTTCGATTGTAAAGTCTCCAGGGCAGAAACCATCTCTTTGTTTGTTGTATACGTTTGTGCAATTGAATTTGGTCCCCTAGCTACTATCACAATAGAAATACTCTTCCCTTTCTCCTCTTCTGCTCCCTATTCTTTTATCACCATGGCCTTTTCATGCCTCTATCCTGCCAAACCAGAGTAACTACTCCATATCTAATGGCAACTTCATTTCAGAGCACCATAAATGTAATGCAGCTTTGCTTTAATAAGTATGCATATGGTCTCACCAGGGATAGAATGAAGAGCCTAGTGCTTCTTGCAGGTGTGTCATTATACATGTGCATAAAACAGAATCTGATCGTTCATTTTAGGACATCATGGCTGTGAATGTTCAGTTTGTATGTGCTGAGGTCTGCATTGTGCTATACTTCTGTCCAAGTAACGTACATACTGTACTCTCAACGGTACAGTGGAGTGACAAAGAAACGAAGCGAACTTCAAGAACAGAGAAAATGAAAGAGAGTAGCAGGGACTGGGAACTGTACCACTTAAAAATTAATACTCCTGTTGAAAACAGAGTGTGAATATGCCATCATTTCTCCTGGCTTTTGGGAGCCTTTGTTATCTTAATAATTCATACTAATCCAAGCTTCTTATAATTTTAAATTACTTTAACTTTGTGCCAGATTTTGCCCAGTGTATTCAGTGGAGAGACACTAGTCTGTGAGCTGGATTTGGTCAAAACATCTGTGGAAACATTTTTAACGCGTTTGTTTTTCTAAGGGACACCATCCAAAAAAGAAAAATCATACTTCTGTCTCAAAAATTTTACCATGTACTACTGGTACAAACGAGAGAGAAACATTTTTCCTGGGTTGCGTCCCCAGCCCCCTTCTTGTGTTTTTGGCAGCACTTTGGGTACAGTAAGTTTCACTGCACCTTCTATATAGCCAGTTTCCCCTATTTTAATTGGTTTTACACACAGCAAAAGGAGACGGGGAAAAAAGGAAAAATGTGTTTGAGTTTCCCTGGGGTTTTACAGTGGCAGGGCACCCTGCCTGCAACTACATTTAACTCCTGTTTTTGAAACTGACTTGGGCCCTGCTCCTGCAATTTACCATGTGCTGCTATAACAGCCTGCCTGCATGTTGTAAATTACAGCATAGGGAGGCCAAATCAATTTTCTTAGGCTTATACCTATTACCAGTGTAATTTACATCTCCCTCAAGAGTGTGTCACAGTTTCAGGGGAATTGCCATTTTAACCTTCCTCCATAGTTTGCTCAAGGAATGCCTTCGCAGGTCTCAGGTCTCTGCTGTCACCTCTCTCTGGGCAGGGATCCACATCCCTGGGAGGTTAGGCTGAAGCCCTCTTGCATTTCACGGTGATCATCCCTAAGCAGGTCTAGGTCTAGCCCCTCCTCTTTGCTTTTTCTCCAAAAACAAGGGTAGCAATGTACCGCTGACCATACAGCTCTTTCAAAGCACAGTACATTTATTTAAAGACAAAAACAGAGAGAAAACACACAAAATGAAACCTGGATCTAAACACAGCTCCCCATCAGTCCTATGGCGACCCTGGCAAGTTCCAGTCTTTCCAACCCATCCATAGGGTCGGGTCATTCCTTGTACAAAAAGGTCGTGTTTATTTGCTGAATGAAAATGAAAGGACTCAAGTTTGTGTAGAACTCAGCTTTTATACCCCAAAATTCTTAGTTCCAGGCGGGCTTCCTGAAACAGGCAAAACCAGTCACTGCCCCTCTTTCCCTGAGGCACCACTTCAAAGGCTGGACATCTGCACAACCAGCCTAGAGATTGTGCATTAATTACCCCCAGGGTTTTTAGTTCCTGGAGGAGACGCAGTAACTATTTCCCAAGATACAGAATACAGTCCCTAAAGATACTGCATACATGTCATTGCCACATCGGCCTTATATCTCACACACTCGGGGGCTAGAGGAGAGTTGGGCAGCAAGTAGCAAGAAGAGCAGCTAATGTGCGTCTTCATGGGCCTTCTTCTGGCTCCCGCACTCCCAGTTAGACTCCCTTACACACTGTTAAGTGAAAACAAAATAGGTCTTAGCACATTTACTTTACTCTAGTTATACCAGTTTACACATCACCTCTGAATTTGGCCAATAGACTTAAGGACAAGAGATGAATCCTCTCTCTCGTCCAGCTTTCCACAACACAGGGAGAAAGGAAATCTCAAGAAACTCTGTCATGAAAGGTTATCCCCACCAACTTCTTGCGAGTCTTTGTCCAGTCCTTACCTTGACATGAATAGGGTGGAAACTCTTCATTACATTGTTTTTCTTGCTTTTGTTGCAATTCATAAACGAGAGAAAGAGAGAAGAAACAACGTTGTTTAATTGAAACTGTAATCTGTGTTTGACTGTTTATACTGGGAAGGAATAAACGCCAACCATGTGCCTCAGCAGCTAAAAAAGGTTCCCTTCATGGTGGAGGAAGAACAAATTGAGCCAGTGATGACAATGGCAGCAAAACGGAGGGACTGCAGCCTTCTCCTAAGTGGCTGTTAGAAGCTCTTTGGAGTAGAGATGGGTTTTTTACTCTCTGCTGTACAGCATCTAACACAGTGGGGTCCTGGTCCATGACTGGGGTTCTTAGGTGCCACTCCCATAATAGCCACCGGGGAGGAGTCCTTACTAACATAATTTTGGAGCCACAATAAATTGATGTTCTAGCAACTTCCCACAGCCTGTGCAGCTGGGAACACCACTGACGATTTGAGGCCCAGTCAGGACCACTCATTTTTAAAGCAAACATCAGAGCGCTCTCACAAGAGCCTGAGGTTTGTAACAAAAATGGCAACATAACTCTCCTGATTTAACAAAGTTAGAACCTAATGATACTACCCTGGCAGAATGGAAAGTGTTAGAGAAACATTTATGGAGAGATCATCAATTGAAACACTACACCATTTGTCCTCAGAAAGCAATGACTTGATTTCAGTCATTAAAAAAAAATGTTAGTTTCACATAATTCACCTTCAAATTCCTTAAGAGTCTGTGAAGTGTCCTGTCAATTTAATTCAATACTTTAACCAGCAACTTGAAAGAACTGACTGTATTGTCTCAGCAGCTTACAAAAATTCTTAAAGGAAGTTCTACACCCAAAAAAATAAAATTAAAGATCAATAAATAAGCAGGTTCTCTGTCAGACACATGCAGAGTACAATATATTAGTGTTATTACAAAGTAGATAACAATGATGAACTAATATCTTCTAGTATCTATTTCCAAAGCAGAATCCAGAATACAACAAATCTTTAATTTTCCCATATTTTTTCATTTGCTCACACCAGGGATCGGCAACCTTTCGCATGCGGCCCGTCAAGGAAATCCACTGGCAGACCGGGACGATTTGTTTACCTGCAGTGTCTGCAGGTTCGGCTGATCACAGCTCCCACTGGCTGCGGTCTCCCGTTCCAGGCCAATGGGGGCTGCAGGAAGCAGCGCAGGCCGAGGGATTTGCTGGCCACCGCTTCCCGCAGCCCCCATTGGCCTGGAACGGCAAACCGGAGTTGCGATCGGTCGAACCCGCAGACACTTCAGGTAAACAAATTGTCCTGGCCTGCCAACAGATTTCCCTGAAGGGCCGCGTGCCAAAAGGTTGCCAGTCCCTGGCTTACATGATTCAAATGTTAATACAACTACTACACACAGAGTTTTAGTTTTGCCTTGTGCAGATAAATAAATTCCATTCATGATTATAGGATTTAAAAGTTCCCCTGCCTATATGCTGAAGCAGGAATATACCCAACCAAGCATTAAGGGAAAGCGTAAAAAACATATTAAGGCTGTGTCATACCATTCCAATAATAAAAGTTCTTTGCACCTTAGAGAATATCTATGGAGATCTCAAAACACCTGAAAAACAACACAGCCTTCCTTTCCTGTGTTAGGTAGAGAAGGATTAGCACCTTTTTACAATATACAGGGTTCAATAAGGCCCATAAATAATGAATACAGTATTTCAATACTAGGTTTTCTTCTCTCACCTTCAAACTTTTCATACCGAGTGTAAGAGAGTCTACTATGAAAATATTGGAAATAAGAAACAGACACAGAATGCCAGTTCAATGGTCTTTTTATGCAGTTGTTTTCCCTGAACATCAGGTACCACTTCTGAAAACTGCATTTTGAATCGTAGTTCCAGATGCATCACAGCAACATACAGGAATTATGCATCTTATGAGCAAACCCTGAACTCCAGCTCACTCTGACGTCATTACCATGATTCCACGCCTCTTCCTTTTGATTAACATGAAATGCTTTGGAAAGTTTCATAAACTGATGAAGCAGTAACTTTGTCCTGTTACAAACTGGAGCATTCCATCTGCCTTCATACTGAGCTGCTAAAATTAGCCTAATTACTCTAAACATAAAGGTTCTTTGCTTTACTTCAGTTATTGCTGCAATCAATTATCCACTTAAAATAGACTGAGAAGCAAATGGAGGTATAAAATAATGAACAATTTAGCAGTAGGTTCTCTGGATGGATGCACCTAATTCATCAAACAGTAGTCAGAGTCCCCATTGATGAGAATTTACTCTTTAACAGCGATTGTTCTAAGCATCAAGATCTGCCACTTGTATAACCAGACTTTTAGATGTCTTTCTATGATGTTATTGACAATAGAACAACTATCTAGAACCATTCCTAGAAAAGCTGAAAAGTGGATTAGAGATGTATAGTTTTATTAGAAGATACCACTTACTCATACAGAGGGCAGGGGAGATGGACCGCATGACTCAACAGGTCTTTTCCATCCCAGTTCTCTAAGGGGCTAAGACTCGCAGCACTTAAGACATGGTGGTGTTCAATGCACAGAGTTAAATCCTCTGGCTCGCACACTATCACAAAATGAAAGGCAGAGCCGTGGACCAAAGAAAGCCCCTCAAAATAAGTCAAATGTAACTGTTTGAACACAGCCCCACACCTGACAGCAGCAACAACACATCAGTCAGGGAGGGCTGACCCCCCCCCCCCCAATGTTTTCATGTTTGTTCCAGAAGGGATGTAGAAGGTGAACTAAATGTATAGTGTCTGAATTTTCTGCTGTGACGTAAGGAGATGGGTAAAGGGAGGAAGGATTAGGTTGCTCCGTGGTCTCAGGGGCACATGGGTTGCTGCTGGATTGGAAAATTATCAAAATTCCACACAATGTCCCTTGGACGACTATGTAGAGTGACCAACAGAGTTGAGCAATGTAAGCACGAGTTGGGAATAGAGAGAAGCTGGTGAAGTTACTTTCAGGGGCCTGGGTCTAGCAAGCCCTAACATGGTGGGGAAAAAGGAGATAAATTATTAATTCTATGCTTGCACTAAGGCAAAGCAAATGGTTAATGTTTAATATCTGTCCCACTTGTCCGGATTCAACTCTCAGCCTGCATATAGTCTTTGACTTGCAGTGTTTAAGTTAAGTTTGGTGGCCATCAAATTTACCGTCACCCCTGATTAGACCTGACTGGATGACAGTAGTGCTAGGTAACTACAGCAGCGTTACTATCACCTGACAGGTATTCTCAGCATAAACTGGGGGAAAATCAGGGAAGTGGTATAACTGTGCTGTTTGCACCTCATCTTAAATCTGACCCTTCAAAAAACTGATTTGATTAAATGTGTCCACTTTTCATAAAAGTCCCAGAATGGAGTTAAAATGGAGATTCTCTTAATATAGAGATTTGTTGTGATAATTGGGCCTACAGATTTACCCTAATTATGAGCACAACTCTAAAAAAATGAGTGAAAGTTCATCAGCGGTCACAATAACCTGTAACAACAAATGATGGTGGGAAAAGGTACAAAAGGGAGACAAAAATTGAATTAGTCTAAACCAAAAGGCCTCCTGCCTCAAGGACTGTGCTAAAGATCATGCCAGTAAACAATGGAAGTGTGGGACGCAGAATTCACTGAACCAAAATTGGTGTGTCAGAAACTAGGCCTAATTGGTGAAGAAAATAATGAGGGGATAGGCTAATCTACCCACCACTCCTTTGTGAGTCCTTAAAGAAAAAGACTTTGGGGAGAAATATTGGCCACCCTGCTGCATCCTAGAATCCATTTTTGATCTCTGAGTTCTTGACTGGTTCAGTGCTGACGGTACAAGGAGAATATAAATGTTTGTACAGAGAACATATCTAGGTTGGCTCAAGACCATCCCAACCACCATGATTTCCAGCTCAATGCCTAAAGATGAACCTTTTCAACACACTCTAGACTCATTTTGTGGGCTAGAACTGGAGAAGTAAGGCTGTATTATATCCTTTTCACTGCCAGATTATGATTACTGGTTTGCATTATGGTTGTACTCAGAAGCCCCAATCAGTATCTACACACTGCTGGAATCAAGGTTTCACCACCACCCCCAACAGGTTAGAAGACCCATTTTAATAGTGCACCCTGGGAATGAACATGAACATCTGGATCACAAATACACTGGAAGTCTGTTTCTGTGACGGAACACGCTATGGCTGACCTATAGGGATTTACTAATCTGTTCTCAGTAATCAATATGGTGGCCCCTAGATGCTCTTTTCCGTGTGTCATCATTGCTCATAAGCAGAGGGATTGCAGGAAATTAATCAGAAGATAATTATACCATCACTGTTAAGATCAGCTGAGAGCTTGAGGTGCTGTTCCCTAAATTGAAACATCTGGGAGCTAGTGGAACGGGGTATTCACTGGAGGGCAGCTGAGCCCTGGAATGCTCCCAGTGACTCAGTTCAACAGAGCCCAGATCTGCTGAACTTCAGAGCACAATGCTAAGTCTAACTATTTAAACAGGATTTTAAGGAGGGGGAAAAGGTTCAGTGATGATATTCTCCTTAGTTCTGCAGTTGACATGGTGTCAGTTCAGATTTACTCTGCAAAATGCATTTAAATTTATTATAACTGCACCCAGAGCCTTTGACTGATTCATTACTTATTTCAATTTATATCATGATCCTAAGCATCAATGTGTCCATATAATATATATGACGTTCTCCCAGATGACAAGTGCTAGGATACTTATGCTCCAGTTTCACATAATGCATGTCACATTGAAACATCAGCAAGATATTCTGGGTTTCTCAAAATCCCATAGCCAATTACTCATATTTCAGTTTGGGATGAAAACAAAGCAAGAGGAGCAGAACAGAGAGAGTTTAAAGAAGTCTGGATATTAACAGCACAGCACAAAGCACATTTTTAAGACTGGTTTAACAAATAACGTTCAGTGCCTGCCACAGGGAAACTAACTGACAACCTCACACTCAAGACCCAGTGTGGAAAACGTAGTCACTTTTCACCAAGATGGCAGTAGGCTCAGAGATGTCTAGTTAGGGAGCTGATTGTCAAATCCATTTCCCAATTTTTAATCCTTCTCAGTCTGTGAGCTCTCACAGCACAATCCAGCAAGGTGCCTCCAACTTCCAGTGAAATAATTGAGGACACTAAACATTTCACCATAATGAGATTGAAAATTGTGTGCCACTTTATCTTGATTTTCCTACTTAGCAAAGATGGGCCCAAGTCTAAGAATCAGATCTAGACCTTCCCAGAGATCAAGGAATTTGGAGCCAGTGTTTCAGTTTGACTCCATCTCCAGTGTTTAGATTATTAAAATATAATGTTATGCTTAAGCAAGCTTTAGTAACCACATTTTAGATAGTTGATTTGTTTTTTCAGTGTATAAAGGAATCAATGTCATTTCAAAATTTTGTCAAGAATAGTTTATAAATACATTTCAGCCATAAGTGGGATATATCCATAACACACAAAACAAGACTGAAATAAACCCACAATATTAATCCCTAACAAGTTTTAGAATACAGCACAGAATGTTAAAATAAGATGCCATCCGGACCAAGAGATAATGAAAATAAATGCTGATGGCGTAATTTACAACAGCTCTCAAGCAGCATACCTTTCATTGGGGATGTCATGCCAAAGGCAAGCCACTTTAAGATGACATTTATATGTTAAAAAAAAAATTAGACAGGGAGTTAAAGCTCTCTTTTCTTCCCTAATTATGCTACTTCAGACTCCCGCGTGAAGCTTCATAACTCAAAATAAAAGTTAGTAATCATAGAAATGTAGGACTCGAGGTAGGGGGTTGATAGGTCATTTGGTCCAGTCCCCTGCACTGGAGACCAGACTAAGTATTATCTAGACCACCCCAACAGGTGTTTGTCCAGTGACTAACAGGTCCTTAGACCTCCCTACATCATTTATTCCAGTGCTTAACTACTCTTACAGTTAGGAAGTTTTTTTCCTATTGTCTAACCTAAATTTCCCTTGCTGCAATTTAAGTCTCTTACTTCTTGTCCTGTCCTCGGCGGACAAGGAGAAATAATTATCACCCTCCTCTTTGTTAACAAGTTTTTACATACTTGAAGATTGATGGGGGACATGAGAACAATCTTCTCTTCTCCAGAAAACAAACCAATTTTTTTTCAGTCCTTCCTTGTAGGTCATGTTTTCTGGGCCTTTACTCATTTCTAGTGCTCTCTTCTAGACTTTCTCCAAATTGTCCACATTTTTCCCAAAGTGTGGGGCCCAGAACGGGACACAATACTCCAGATGAGGCCTTATCAGTGCTGAGTAGAGAGGAAGAATTACTTCTCACGTCTTGCTTACAACACTCCTGCTGCTTTTTTGCAAAAGTATTACATTATTGACTCATATTTAGTGTGTGATCCACTATAACCCCAGATCCTTTTCTGTAGTACTCCTTCCTAGGCAGTCATTTCTCATTTTGTATTTGTGCAATTGACTATTCCTTCCTACATAAAGTACTTTGCATTTGCCTTTATTGAATTTCATCCAAATTTATTTTAGACCATTTCTCCAGTTTGTCAAAATCATTTTGAATTCTAATCCTGTCCTCCAACACACTTACAACCCCTTCCAGCTCGGTATTGTCCATAAACTTTATAAGTTTACTCTCTAAGCCATTGTCTAAATCATTTACGATGATATTGAACAGAATCAGACCCAGGATAGATCCTTGCAGGACCCCACTCAATATGCCCTTCCAGCTTGACTGTGAACCATTGATAACTAGTCTGAGTAAGCTTTTCCAACCAGTTGTGTACCCACTTTCTAGCAGAATTCATCTAGGCTGTATTTCCCAAGTTTGCTTATGAAAAGTTCACATGAGACAGTATCAAAAGCCTTACTAAAGTTGAGCTATATCACATCTACTGCTTACCCTTGTCTAAAAGGCTCATTACTCTGTCAAAGAAAACTATTAGGTTGTTTGTTGTGATTTGTCAGTTTGTTAGTGCACAAGGCTCTTGTTAAATGAAATGCTACTTTTAACAAAAAAGTGAACATTCATTTGATTTTGGTATTTTGTTCCAGAGAACGTAATCACAGATGAACATCACACACACTGGTCAACCTTGTTATGGTCAAGGAGCTACTGCTGAAAGATTACACACTCCATAATGGGTTATGATAGTCTGTATGCAAACACTGGGCTCAGTACAGGGATAACTGGCTGAAACTGAATGGCAGTGACACACAGGAGAGAGACAAGATGGTCTAATGTCACTTTTTGGCCTTAAATTCTGTAATTCATAGATTCAACAAAGTCTGTTAAGCTCAAACAACATTTTATTTTCTAAAATTATAACAGACTATTAATAAGGTTGGTATGGTCTATTTCAGATTAATTATAATACAGCATTCCCATCGTCTTTTTTGCATATAATCTACTGAGAATTGGCCTAATGAACTGCTACCTCTGTCAATGGGTAATATTACTTGGCAGCTGAGAGTAATTGGAGATCAAGTGGTTACACTTTTTGTTAGGATCTTTCTGATCTCTCAAACTGAACAGGGTTGGAGACTAGTTAGTTCCGGAATAGCAAATTTATAAGAAACCCCAGTGTGCTCCAGGAACCACTGTCAGCAATCCAGTAAGTAACACATTCCTCTGAGTCATTACTGAACATATTTTCCAGAATGGTGTTAGGGGGCATTGCGCGGTTGGAGGTCTCATGTTTCAGATTATACATAAAAATCAACTATCACATGTGGACTCAGCCAAACTGCCCATATATACTGTTTTGCTAGTTACATTCAGCTGTCCACCTATTCCTGTTTATATCATAAAGTGTATGCTATAAAAACAAACAGGATGTGTAGTACAGCCAAGTTAATATTGCTGTTGGAACCTCACCTTTTGCATTTCCTGACTTTTGCCATTTTAACTGTGTAACATTAATGATGCATTAACAAGTCATTTTTAAATATATAATAGGGTTTGTGAAAGGCTTTGGAACACTTCGGGATGAGAATGATATATATATTTTCTGTAGCCAGAAAATGCAACAAAAGAACACTGTTATACTGGACAACAGTAATGCTTTAGAAGTATGTCTCCACTATGAGACTTTATTCTCTACACTGAATGGTTAATATTCACAGCCTTTAATTCATTGCAATTCAACTGACCTTTAAAGTGAAATTCATTTGATATCTGTGATAATTTAAACAGTAACAACAGCCAAATTACTCATTCACAGATGTTATTTTACTTTGATTTCTGAAGATAAAAAAGTCAGTTTACTTTTTAAAGCTAAACAAAAAAAAACAACCCTAAGATTTCAAAAGCATTCTGCAGACCTTGGCAGGGCTGAACTAAGTCATGTCTGAGTTGCTCCATTTCTTTCTTTCTTTCTTTCAGAGAGGATTGTGGGGTGATACTGGGTAGATGCTCACCTGCCCTGAAGCTTAAGCGGTTCCATTTTGTCACAGTCTCGCTCAACTATGCAAGGCTGGGGGAGAGATAGTGAGATGCTGGCTGCAGTACCACAAACATTCAGATGAAACTGAGCTGTACAGTACCTTTTAATTGGGCCCCAGTGATCACCTTTGCTTTCATGCTGAGTAGCTAAAACAGGAGCTTGGTCTAGCTAAATAAAGAGCTTTGAAGCAACTTGGATGATGGATATTGTGGTCTAGTGAGGAGGAAACAGTTCTACCACCTCAGAGAGCAAAACTTTCCAAACGTCCTTATACCTTTTACAAAGTCACTGTCCCTCAGTTGCCCTTTTAGGAAAATGGATATGTACACATTCCTTTAGGGGAATGCAGCATCCTGGTGAAGAATGCAGGACAAGTAGTATTCCCAGACCTTGGTAACTTCTGAACGTTTCTGTTGCTGGTTTAACAGGTAGACAGTGAACATTCGTATTCTCCATCAATAAATTTTATTTTTTCCTCCATCAGCTTCATAGTCAGAAGATTGTGTCTGTTTCAAGAAATTGCCATTATTTGCAATAATTCATTACTGCTGCTCTCAAAAAGCTTCTTTTTGCATGAGTCAGTGTTTGTCTATTTTATGGTGGACTGCAATTTTGACGGGCAAGCAAAGGGACACAAAAAGTAGACACTTTGCAAAAAATCATAAAGGAGCCATTTTGAGTCTTTTAATCTAGAAAAACTCACCTTAATCAACTTTTTCAGAAGATTTTTAAACTGTCAGTGATATTTACTAAATACCAAACAAAACTTGGACCAATAAATATATACATTAAGAGATGTCTTATAAACACACTGTGCATTCTGGTTTTCAGGAGATTATTTCTGTAGTGAAAGCTCAGGAGGGATTCTCCCATTTGCTATAGGTCTTAACAGGACGGAACAGAATTCCTCCAGTGCAGGAATGGTGTAGGACAGCCATAAGCTGCCCTACACAGGCCCCTCATAAACTCCATCATATGGGGAGTGCCAAGAATAGATTATATGACTGAGAGGAGCATGTGGGAGTGGATATTCTTGCCAATGCCAACTTCCAGAGCCATCCCTAGGAGCCAGTCAGTGCTGCTCTAACTTAAAGCATCTTATGACACAGCAACTAAATGATGTCAGGCATCATTTCAGTTCCCAATGAAACCAGAATCAGGAGGGAACAAAATTGGAGGCAAAGGTGGCTTTTGGCCAATTCTCCATGAGCTATAACCCTCTGTGCTGTACCTCCAAGAATCACTGCACACAATCTCACTCTGCAAATAAGTGGTAATAAAGATGCAATAGATGACAACTTATGCATGGAAATTCATGAAAACTGAAGTACTGGAAGGGTTTTATAGTAGTAAGAGATCTTATATTCCATAGAAACAGCACAGATAGGCAGAATAGGTGAAATTAAGGATGCAGTGAGATCCCACTTTATTCTACAGAGCACTGACCTAAAACTAGGTCATCATAATGTGTAAAGTGTTGTATAGAAGGCCGGGGGGTAGGGGTCAGGACCTGGCCCTGAAAAGTGGGGGTGGAGATGAGAGGAGGAAATGGAAAGCTAATCCCACACACAGTGGCTCTGGTCCCGAAGGGCTGGCTGGGCTCAGCACCCTGCTCCGGGCATTGTGACCTGACGCAGGGTCACAGCACCCATCAGGTTTGGCCCAGCTGCCCCTCTGCTGTGATGAAAGGGGGCTGGCCAGGCCAAATTTGAGTGAGTGGTGTTGTGATCACACATGCCAGGTCCCAACATCATTAACACAAACTGGGACCAGGTCAAACCTGAGGTCACAGAGCCTGGAGTGGAGAGCTGAGCACAGCCACTCCTGTAGGACAGGAGCCACCACTATGATATGCCTGATGTACTTATTTAGTACTTGTTGCATTAATGTGTATATTACATATTGTGGCTAAGAAATATTTAGTGAGCCATTTTTTTTTTTTAACATGAACTATATACTGGGTCTATCAAGTTTTACACATGGGTCCTGAGCCAAAGGTAGAGAACAACTGTTCTACTGCATCTTTAAGGGGACATGGGAGCTTTCAACAACAGAATGTACCATCGTAAGACAGGCACAGAGTTCTGCACCTGAAAGACAGGCAGTGCTTTTAACTCTGCGTGTTTCTGTTTCTCTAGGTTTTAAGGTCAGCCCTTCATGTTTTCCTCCCCCTTCTGCTATGGTTTTTTAATTCCTCTTGGGCTGCTTACACCACTGTATATATCAATGCCTGGTTTGTGTAGACAAATGTATTTAATGACACAAACTACTTTCTGGCACTAAAAAAAAATAAAAAAAAACCTGCCAGATGTTTCATGCAGTCTGATTTTATTAGATTGCTGCATAAAGGGAATTACTTGCTTTAAAAAAAAAAATACAACTGATTTCCTGCTTGCTAATATCCCCCAGATTCCCTTTCATTGAAGGACAGCCATGCAGGTAATTTTAAAATGAATTAAAATCCACAATGCTGGAGGAATTAATTCAAATCCTCAAGGCAGGGGTTGTTGCTTGGTACCATCTGTGAGTGTATCAATGATCTACTCCAACAGCATGTGACTCAGAGTCCAGGCACTTGTATCTAGACAGGAGGGCGAAGGACACTGGTCTCTGCATCTCCACTACCCTAAAGGACTCAAGATTTCCAACAAATTAAAGTGCACATTGTTAAATGCTCCCCTGCTACACATATTGCTTCTGCGCTGTTCAGGTTTGTTCTATTAGACGTGGAAAGGTTTTCCTAGGCTTTTGCAGTACAGACAGTACTGCCACCAGAGATTTTTCTAGGAGTTATAAAGGGTGAAATCACACAAAGGTCTGGAAGCTGCAGACCACAGTAAACACCCAATATATTTAGCAAGCAGTAATGCAAATTACAGATAGATACATGAAGAGACTGGGGGGAGAGGAAATGTCCATGGAACCACGAAGTTACTGGATGCATAGAGAAAAGGAACAGAGCTAAGGGGAAGGGAGTCACTTAATTTCCTTGATTTCTACCACCACAGATCTCAGGACTGTTACATTTCCTGACCAGCCACAATAAAAAATGCATTTGATTTCTCTCCCTGCCTCCTTCCTCTATTAAATCAGCATTTGCTGTTATTTCTGCACAGATCCTCTGCTTGAGGAGAGCAAAGCAAAACGGGATCTACTCACCTCCAGCCACTAGGTCCGACAGCCCCATGGCCAGTCCCAGGCGATGGCTCTGGGCTCCCCCTGCCCGTCCCAGGGAGCGGGGGATCCGGGTTGAGCAAAGTACTCCTAGCCCAAAGTTTGGGGCGGCTCCTCTCTGGCAGGCGGGCTGGGCTGGCTGACGGGGCTGCGGTCGGAGCTGGCGCTCTCCCCGGAGGGCTGCGGGGTCTCTCCCCCACCTGCTCTCCCGGTGGGGCAGGGTTGCAGGGCGCCTCCCCCGCGCTGGCGAGACGCTCCCGCGGCAGGTCTCCGAGTTGGGGGGCTGGGCTGGGCTGGGCTGGGCTTAGAGGCTTCGCTCGTTCCGGCTCTGGAGACGCCCCGCGCAGCAGCCTCCTTCCCTCCCCGCACCCCAGGCGGCCGCTGTCACACCGGCTCCCAGCCCAGCTTCGACGCGGCGGCGGCAGCGTGTAGTTATACCTCGGCTGGGGCCCCCCCCGCGCCCTCCCCGGCCGGGCTGACAAGTTCCAACAGCTGAAGTTCGCTCCTGTGCGCCTAGTTACGAAGCCGGCTGCCCCGGGCGAGGCCAAAGCCGCGGGCCCCCAGGGGAGGCTGAGGCGGGCGGAGCTGACGGTGCAGCGGGCGCCCAGGCCGGGGGAGAGGGTCGGGGCCAGGGATTCCCTGCCCAGCGGCTGGGCTGAGGCAAGGGCTGCAGAAGCCCCCGCCGGGCCCAGATGGCACGAAGGGGGGCGAGCTAAAGCTGGCGTCCCCTTCAGCAGCGGGGGATCTTTCCCCTCTGCCCGCAGCGCCGCCGGCACTGGGCTCCCCACGGGGGCAGGTCACGCAGCCTGCGGCTCCCCGCTGCAGGAGCAAGCGAGCGGGGCTCCCTACAAGCCCCCAGCCAGCGCCCCATGCAGCGCAAGCAAAGATAGCACGTGGGGAGATAAAAGCAGCAAAGAATCCTGTGGCTGGTTATAGACTAAGGGACATTTTGGAGCATGAGCTTCCCTGGGTGAATACCCAAGTGGGGGGGGCAATGCCTGCTGCTCCCCACTTAGCCCCAGGCAGCGCCTCAGCCGGGTGCAGCCTCCCTGCAACCCCCAGTTCCCCAGCAGCCTGTTGAACCTCACCTCCCATGCGGGGTGTGGGAGGAGCCAGAGCCCCTCTGAAACGCCGCCGGGGGCGGGGATTCCCCTCCGAGTGCGTGACAGAATAGGCGGGGATTCCCTTCCCTGGAACTAGGAGCGGAGCGGTGAGGGGCGGGGATTCCCTTTTGAGTGACGTGAGTAGGAGGCAATTCTTCCTTCGAGTCCGCAAGTGGGCGGGGAGTCCCCTAGTTGATTGACAGGCCAAAGTCCGTTCCCTGCGCAACTCTTCTCCTGCTGGGAGGTTTTCCTACCCTTCCCGGCAGCAGGGGGCTGGAGTTGACGGGGTGTCTTCAGCAAGGGAATGCGAACCAGAGAGCTACCGCTCCAGATTCCACAGCTGTTTGCTCTACTGGCAGTTGTGTAACCATTCTGCCAGGCAAGAACAAACCGTGAAACGTGGCTTGCAAATATCAAACAAGCCGGGAGTAACTTGCATTAAACTAAACTCTGTTCTGGACTAAGGGTGTCCACACACACGGAATTAATCAGGAGCAAGTCCACCTAGAGACAAGCCCAAAGCTATGGCCATGCATGAGTTTATCCCATCTTGTAGTTGACTGCTTTGAAGGACTGTTACCAAGTGATAAAAAGGATGAGGATTTATGCTAATCATATTTGAATGATTGCATCTCAGTCAGACAGATTTACTAAAGAGGGCCTCCAAGGTTCTGGCACAGACCTTGCGCTGAGCAGTGGTTTCATATTTTCACAGTTATTCTTGGATTTGTATAAATCCTTTCAAATATGCTGCTTGGGTCTCCTTAATCTTCTGTTCTCCCGCCAGATGGATCAGGATGTTTAGAGACGATTATGTTAGTTTAAATGACATACTTTTAAAGGAGCAGAGAAGATTCAGAAAAATTATTCTGGAAAAAATAGTCTTCCTTCCCTGCATCACTAGTAATTTTAGATTAGCATTTACATTTTTCTGTTTTAATAATGTGATTTTTGCTCTTTGCACTTCCTAACTCAGCTCAGACTGGGAAAGGGGATATGGCTTTGTTTTATTTCTTCTCCATTTCACTTCCTGATTCTCATGCACTAATACACTGCTGATGTGTTTATGTTTCTAGCACTGCAGAGGAATGTTCAAATTAAAAAGAAAATGTTGTGCCACCCTAACCAAGAGCAAAAAATGTTAGTCACTTTTGAGTTTTTATCTCTTTTTGGAGCTTGTACATCCTATCCTATGAGGCTGATCATCTTTATGATTATAATGTCTGCTTCCTTTGTCCGAGAATTAACAAGTAAGGTCCAGCATTTTAACCTGTAAATTGTCTGGCAACTGGCAGAACCAAAAAGCTCAGCATGAGTCTCTGGTATTAAGCCTCTACCCTTACCATCAGATTAGCAAACTTTTCAGATAAGTGAAACACATTCCTGGAAAACAATGGGGAAAAAGTATCAGTCTTTTGAGAAATAAATCCGCTGCTCACTCAAATATTTTTCCAAACAGGAAAAAAATGTCAAATCTAAACAGCTTTTTCAAAGTACCATCATATATAATAATGCTACTAAAAGACCATGAAATGTTATCAATATAAGAAGTCAAGAACTAACAAAAAGGCATCTTTAAGTTATCCAGTTCAAAATGTAAACTCAAAAGCTCAAAACTGCTTCCAATTTCATCTAGGGGAAAAAGTTAATCTAAATAATTCAGTATTTTAAGAATACATACAAATCGAAGACCAAAAAAAGCCATTTATGATTCAGCAAAAGGACAGCAAAATCTATTGAGTACATACATTCATTTTGCACAAATTCTGCCATTCAGGCTATGTCACTTGCACTGTATACAACTACTCTCCAGTTCTAATTCAATGACACCTATACAAGAGATCACTACCCTTTTGAGGCAACCTCCTCTACAAGATACCATCCATTTTTAGGCAGCCTCTTAGGAATGCACACACAGGAGTGCTCAACATGGTTCTTCATCATCTTTCTTAAAGGATTACCTCCATTAAGCAACAGATTGTCTTCAGTCCCTTAAATTGCTTCTGACCAGTTTGCACTTCATTTAAAATCCCAAAGGAAAAGCGTGTGTTAACAAAACAGAAATGGCTTAGTGCACACTTTGTTGACCTACTATAATCTAAAAGTATAAATCACATTAACCAACACAACAGTATATCAAGTAGAATTTTCTATTTAATCCAGGCCTGATCAGCAAAGAGCCCAGCTTTAGCCCCTAGTTTCCATTCAGTCCTTTTCAAGCCCATTATATTTTTTTAAAGCAGAATCATAACTTAACAGAGCCATAGCCATGGGGATTATTCTTCTAGCAATGATTCTAATCACAAATTACTCCTGTGCTACTTCTGTGAAAATACGGGATTCCACACAATTTCAGTTAGATATTGGCATGATAGGCAAGTCATGCCAGTTTGGCCATTAACTTCAGTAGGAACAGTCTGGGCCAGTTTTACAAAAAATGTGCATTAGTTTTCTACCATCATCTACCTTCATTTTTAAAGGTCTACAGTTTCCAAATAAACTGTCCTGCACAGTCTCTGATAGGGGCATATTATATATTCACATTCAAAACCAGGAGTAATTCTATTGAATGACACTGATGTAAAACTGGTTTGAGAAGAGAATTGGGCCCATACTTGCATAATAACAGAATCACTGAAACCTCTGCGGAGTTAATCATATGTAGGCTTAGAATGATTAGATATCTGTAAATGTTGTTAAACATCAATTTCACCTTAAACAAATAGACAAAATATTTCCATTGATAAGAACAGAAATTTACAGGCAGGCAAAGTAAAAAAACTGCTGCTTGCAAATGTATTAGTTTGATCTAAGGATATTACTATACTATATTTTGATATGTGACAATTTGTTTTAACAGCTATAAATCTTTAACTTTTTGAATTTCAATGTCTGCTGTCATTTAGTAATTATTGTTTGACCCCCTCCATAATTTCCGACAACTTTTGTGAACATTTACATCAATAAAAAAAGCTTTAAAATAACCAATCTGTCAAAATTATAAAAATATAAAACACAAATTCTGCCAAACATACTTATGTGCTTTATATTTGGAAGCTTCTCCAGTAGGGTTGTGATCTTGTGAGACACTGAATACCTCTGAGGCATAATAAGCACCTTTACCTCCCACTGGATTAAGTTAGAGTTGAGAGCACTCAGCACCTGGCAGGATTATACCCACTGAAGCAAAACTGATGGTCATAAATAATCTCTTCCACTAGGTTGTATCATGGGCATCTGTGGACACTCAGGCTATGGCTACACTGCACACCTTACAACAGCCCAGCTGCGCTGATCCAGCTGCATCATTAGATGTGCAGTGTAGTCACTGTGTGGCTGGGAAAGAGCTCTCCCAGCGACAAAATGAAACCACCCCCAATGAGGGGCAGTAGTTTCATCGCCGGGAGTGCAGCTCCTACCAACAAAGTGCTGTCCACACTGGCGCTTTTCCTTGTTAAAATTTTTGTTGTTCGGGGGAGTGTTCTTGAGTTTCCTAGAGTTAAAAATCAAATCATTGTTTCTATTTTTTATTTTTTTTTAAGAGCAGGCCCAGTAAAGTGTTGGAAATGGTCCTTTCCCTAAGTAGCAGTGTTGGGTTTTTTTCTTCAGCTTCCTGTTAAGGGTCATCTTTGCCAGCCGAAATCAGTTATCAACACAACCTTCTAGCAGCTGCAGTATTTAACATTCTCTTACTTTCACATCTATGTTTAAGTTTTCTCTTATATTTTTCCACCTATAATAAAGTGAAAATGGCAGCATCTCCAGCAGTTCATGGATTCTGTGAGTTTTGCAGTTTGTAATCAGATAGATAGCCAGTGGGAGCTCTTTAGTGCTGTGTTTTGGGTTAGACACTGGCACGGTGAAGATTAGGTACATTCTATAGTGCACCAGATTCATTTCCAAGCTTCATCTCCCAAAGAGATTCCAAGGTCTTAATTTAAGTTTGTTCTAGATAAAGAGAGGACATTGAAGGAAAAGAAGAGTCCTGGGATCTGCAAGAAGGAATGGGTGCTGGGGCACAAGGGAAGTGGAGGGATCCAGTGGGTAGGGAGGAGATGAGGTTAAGCATGGGAGTGAGGGGAGTGGAATGCAGTCTACTATTCAGATTCTGGGATTCAAATGTTCTCCCCTGCCCCCCAAAAAAACCTACCTAAATGGGAATATAAAATTAATCCAAATTCCAGACTATTCATTTATCTCAACTAGGACCTAGAATAATTTTTTGTTTGTTATTATGCAAGTTTTAGTCAATTACTACTCTATTTTAACTGTAAATTTGAAAGTCTATTGTTCTCACGCATTCCAACGAGAGTAGAATTTGCTGTATACTGTCCTACATTACCAGGCTGCCAACATGACAACTTCCTACTTGATATTATATTCAGGAACCATATGAACAATGTCCAGCACTCTAGGCTCCAAGTCTGTGAGGTGTCAAGAACCCTCAGCTCAGCTCATTAAGATCCCAGGATGTAGCAGTTCATAGATTTATGGAGTTTAAGGGACTATTAGATCATCTAGTCTGACCTCCTGTATATCACAGGTCACCAACACCTGCACACTAAACCCAGCAATGAAAATGAGACCAAAATAAATGAGACCCACATGAGACTAGACTATTATGTGCAGAGGTCAAGAATAGGAGGGACTGAAGTGCATCAGTGCTTGAGGCACCCGCAATGGCATGGAATGATTGAGATATTCCCAAATAATGCTGGCAAATAATACATTACCCACATGCTGCAAAAGAAGGCTAAAGCCCCTTAAGGTCACTGCCAATCTGACCTGGTAGAAATTGCTTCCCAACCCCACTCATGCCAATACATTAGACCCTGAGCACATGAGCAAGAACCAGCTAGCCAAACTCTGGAAAGAGTGAATGCTTCATGTCACTTCAAAGCCCTGGTCCACCCCATTCAATGTCCCATCTTCCATCCCTGATGCTTCAGAGAAAGGAGAGAAAGAACTCATAGAATACACCAAGGGGGGCGAAATCCCTTCCTGACCCCTGCAGGCGGCTAGCTAAAACCTCAAGAATGAGCTATAGGAACATAAGATAACTGGAAGTGAGCCCCTGGGCTGCTAAACCCAGCGCCGCTCCCCCCCCTCACAGTATCACAAGCAATCCCATCGTACAATCACACTCATAAATTTGTCCAGCTCTCTCAAAGAATTTTAAAGTTGTTTGCCCATTGAACTTTTCCTTTAAGTTTCCTTAGAATAATCATAGGGACCTTAGGTGGTCATCTAGTCCAACCCCCTGCTCAAAGCAGCACCCCAACTAATACAATAAACATATTTGATATTATATAATATAGAACACAGTAAATATAAAACTAAATAATAGAATGATTTAGAGATAGATTGTGCCTGGACCTGCATAAGAATGCAAGTAGCTGGAGAGAGAGTGCGAGGAGCTGTCCCCTGCCCCTTGTGTGACTACTACTGCCATCACCACTAACAGCACTAGCTGACAGAAATGCTAGCTAGGATCTGGCATGGAATAACTGCTGAGTTGTGGCTGGCCTCATTTGTCAGCAGAATTGGCCTGACTTGGAGAGGAACGCATACTGCACTCTTTCAAATGCACCTCTCCTCAATTCCCTTCCATTTTAGGCCATGGTTTAAAAGTCACAATGTGACCCTTAGTAGATAGTAGAAGCCACTAGCAAGGCCTAAGTGTCCCTCTATGTTTGTAGTGGCGCTGGTATAAAACAGAAAGCTTTTTTTTTGTTTTTTGTTTTTTGTTTTTTTACACACACACACGAGACAAAATGGAATCTCATTATAAATCACCACTGGTCTTGCAAAACCAAAACATGAATGGCTGTTACATTTTCCTTACACAAAGAGCAAAGCACGTGCTTTCTGTCTAAAGTCTTTTACCTTAGATCAAGGAAAACAATGAGGACAAATGTGAAGTCTCCAAGTCTACGGCCTTGTCTACACTGGGAAATTGACTTGCATAGCTGCTGCAGAATAAGATATTCCACAATAGCTCCCTCTGTAGATATTCTATTCCTGAATAAAGTCACTTCATTCCAAAATAATTACTTAACTCACTAAGCAGAGGAATTCTGCTTTTCCCCCTATTCCTGGGCCCTGGAGAGTTTCTTCTATGTTGTGTCTCCCTGTGATACTTCTCCAGGCAACCAGGGCTTTGAGTCACTTTGTTGCCACCTTCATCTAGCATAAAGGAGTCTTGCCTGTATCAGCTGGGTGTTAGCTCCCTGGCACCACCAGCCCGTCAGCCACTCAGCACACTCCTCTGGGCTATACAAGCCCTGCTGGTTGACAGTAGATGTACCCCAGCCTCCAAGTCCCTTCAAAGTGTCCCCCTGTGTTACTCATCTCCTGATCACTGGTTACCCTTTGAAATCTCATATTCTCTGTTCCCAAAAGAACAGTGTACCCCAGTTTACTCGTTTTACCTTAGACCACCGCTTCTGGATCACATACACAGTATTTGAGTTCAATTCTGGTCAAACAAACAAACGCATTTAAGAATAAAGGTTCAAACAGAAACAAGTGTGAGTAGTGGAAACAAATGGTTATATACAAAAGAAAAAGTGTGAACTAGGGCCTATACTTATTAATAATTGTCTTTTCTATCTAATGACAGATTGTCACCCCAGTTTTTTGCAGTGTTTATGAGCCCCCAACGAGCCAGACCCCAATCTTTCACCAAGCATCCCCACTGTTACAAGGAACCACCTTAATGAACTGATGCAGAGCGTTTTCCCCCCCCATGCTGAATTGTCTTTGTTCACAGGCAGGGCAATCCCCTCATGGTGATATAGCTCCTTTTCACCACCAAGTGGTTTCAATATTTATAGCTTGATGATTTTCTATTTACTTCTCTGAGTTGTTGCAAGGGTGGACAATTGAGCAATACATTACGTAATTGGTTAGCCACAGAGGGGCGACAACTCTACCACTTGAATGAGGCATCACCAAGAGATATCATTCCCTGATGACTCACTTTCACTTCAAGGCCATAAGGACAAAATTTTAACATGGTTATATTATTCCTTAAATATTTCCCATACATATCTCACCATGATTATGAATATCAATAAGTTACAAGCTTTCAGTATCCTTTATGGATAATTACCATAAAAAGCAGCATATTAGCTGTAGTGAGTTTGTCAGGAGTTGCTAGTTAAGCATAGTGAACCCTTTGTCATTTGGCACCAACATGCCTCTGTATCATACTTCCCCAAGAGATTTTCCCCTACTGCCTCTCTTCCCCAGAGATTCCAGCTGACTTCAGGGAGCTACTTATTCCTTACACGTCCTGTCTCAGAACTCCCTCTGACATGAACTTAGCCTGACCTGCTCCTGGGGGGTATTACCCAGCCTGGCCTTATCTAAACCGGGAACTCTTTATTCCTCTCACAGGAGTGTTCTCCCAAGTGAAGTCAGCTCTGTTTAAGTAGTCTGCTCTCAGATCCACTACAGGATCAGTCATTCTAATTAAGCTCCCTCATACTCATTTGAGATCACTAATTACCACTAAGTTGCTAGAGGCCTGAGCTCAATTGAGGGATAACTGCTAGGTCATAGACAAGGCCGAGCTCAAAGGGCCAGCCAGCCTAACAGCTACATAAATCACAACTAAGGTTTGCGAAACCCCCTATATGATAGGGTGTATACCCCTTACAAGTGACAAATGGATTGATGTGACAAAGTTCCTCCTCTACCTTGGTGGGTCCTGCACTTATTGGCAGATTTGCTCACCTCACAGATTTACTCTGTAGGACAGGAAACAGCCCAGAGACCTTCCCCTCTGGTAGAGGCCACAGTCCAGGTCAATTCCTCCTGTGTTTGATCAGGCATTGGGAGGTTTAGGGGGAACCCAGGCCCAACTTCTACTCCAGGTTCCAGCCCAGGGCCCTGTGGACTGCAGCTGTCTAGAGTGCCTCCTGGTACAGTTGCACAACAGCTACAACTCCCTGGGCTACTTCCCCATGGCCTCCTCCCAACACCTTCTTTGTCTTCACCACTAGACCTTCCTCTTGATGTCTGATAACACTTGTACTTCTCAGTCCTCCAGCACTATGCCTACTCACTCTCAGCATCTTACATATCTCTTGCTCCCAGTTCTTTTTCTTTTTCTTTTTTTTTCTCTCTCTCTCTCTCACACACACACACAGAGAGGCCTTAATTAGAGTCAGGTGCTTAACAGCCTCACCTGACTCTTTGCAGGTTAACTGGAGTCAAGTGTTCTCATTAGCCTGGAGCAGCCCCTGCTCTGGTCACTCAGGGAACAGAAAACTGCTTATCCAGTATAGCTCCCTTTGACTACTCTGCTGTTCCCAACTGGCCTGGGTCTATCGCTGTGGACTGGGAGGCCAATCATGGTACCTGGCTGTACCTGGGGGAAGAACCAACCTTAATTAGAGATGAAGCCCAGATCAGGAGAAGGGGCTGGGTTGTGATTATAAAGGCAGGAAGCTTACAGCAGAAGGGGGTGTAGGGAAAAAGTCTGTAATCACTCTCTGGGATGGGAGTGAAGGGAGATAAGCTAATACAGCAGTTCTATCAGTATAGAGTATTGTCCATTTGTAATTTCATGTCTTGCCTCCCGAGTCTTCATGGACTTACTTCAGGCCTTCTGCATGATGTAAAGTTCCCCAGGTGCAGTGGATTTCTCACAGAGCACCAAAGTGGATAACCATTAAGGATCACTTAGTCTTAATTAGCATGAATCATGGAAGCATAATTCATCATCTGGTGTAAACACACTGAGAGGTCCAAATATGCTACTGCTTCAGGGTCTAAACTTTGAAGTCAATTGATATGATACTTGGATATTTTTACTGGAAGTTGGATTGTTAAATTATTAATTTCCTGCATGATTCTAAATTATCTATGCTACCTAAACATTACTGTCAACAGACCAAAATAAGTTTATAAACATTGTCAAAGTGTTTCAGATTTGGACAGGGAGCTATGAATACTTGACATAAATGTTTGCCGTCAAGGTTCCTGAGGGTAAACACCTCTCTGGGGTTTCTTTGGAATTCATACAAGACTTTGTTCTCTGATGAGTCTCTTCCATATATTGGAGTAAGATCATTGGTTGTTTGGATTTCAGTGCTTAAAGCCATCACGGACCAAATCCACTTCACGGTTGAATTTGACCCTATATGTAATAAATGGAATATAATATAATTGCATATGGGCTCATAGTAAGTAAGCATGAAAATTTGCATTGATCTTCAGCCTCATTTTACAAAAATATGGTCCTAAAGATCCTATGGTATTTTCCAGAAGAGTAAGGTTTGTTCTGGTATCTCTAGCAAATATGCTGTTTCCTATAGTATGCTCTGCAGTGGTTATCAGACTTGCTCCTACCCTCTACCCCAGAGATGGCTGCACTTCAGAGATGAAGTGATTTCTGAAGTGTTTGGAGATCATTTTAAATGAAAGGCGCTATATGCAGGGAAGATATTAGTGGAAGTATTTGCTCATATTATCATCCCCCTTCCTTTGTTTACTCAGTTATTTCTTCCCTTTTATGATCAGTCAAATTTCCCTAGTAAATGTTGTTTTTTAATGAAATAAACCTATAACATGATGTAACTTAATTTTCAGGAAGAGCCTCTAAATTAGCTCCTACCATTACTGCATGCACAAAACCTCTTATCTGCAAACAATGTGCATATGGAAACAAAAGGCAAAAAATCTGCATATGGAAATTAAATGGTTAGATATTTGAAAGACCAGTATATTTTGCTGATAATCACTCCTGAATTCACTATGTGCCATCTCTGCAGGAATATAAGAAAAGCACTAAAGGAAAACATTCTTGCACAGAACTGGCACCACAGATTTATAAATGAATTCTTTGCAATGAATATCAAATGGTCCTTGAAGGATGTTCCTTTCTGAAGTAATCTATCTCTGGGTAATGCACATGTCTTTAATAAACAAATAACCATAGGCTGCTAAATCAGACTGTCAGGTTGCTTTATCAATATCTCATTAATTTACAGGGGCTGTAAGGAGATACATATATTTTTAAGAGGTTTAGATAAGTTCTCAAGAAATGCTATAATATAAATGGACAGTCATCTGCACTGATCTGTATCCCATGACTGCTCTATAATATGGGTGTTTCAACTTCTTCCAACACAGGGCCACGCTGACAATTTTTCAGGAGCCTGAGGGACCTGTCACAGTTTCAGGGTTAGCTGCTCTTTTGACCCCCTCTCCTGATCTCTCTCAAGTGCCTCCCCCCTTTCAGCTCCCAGCCATCACCTCTCCTGAGCTGAGACCTGCGTCTCTCTCCCTCCAGACCACGGTTAGGCGTCCAGTCCCTCTGCACCTCACTGGTTTCCCCAGCAGATCTGACTAGGGTCCAGAACCTATGATTAACCTCTCTCCAGGAGCTATAATAGTATACACCAGTCACCAACCAGCCTTTGCACCGCAAACTGCATTGCTTCTTAGGATAAAAGGATTACAGAGAAATCCTATAAAAACCAATAAAAGGACCCACATGGATGCTAAAAGCATACCAGAGATCACTCTATCTCCATCCTCAAGCTCCAGTAGGTGTCAGTCTTTCAAACACCACAAATAAATTTGCCCACTTGGTTACAAGTCAGTGTCAGTTTTTAGAGCAGGAACGAAAACCCTGATTGAACAGTTCAGTCGTTTCTTCTACAGCAGAGGCCTTTGCTCTCTAACCTCTGTCAGCAGTCAGAATGCTAATACTTCCTACCTCTCATGGACATTGGGAGGCTAATGTTTCTGAAGTACTTGGAGATCTCAGATGTACAGTCATTCAGAAGGGCAGAGTATAAATATTGCAATTAAGTGGAAAAACAGAAACTCTGGTTTCTTAGCACTGTTGCAAATTAGGCCCTTAAAGTCTTCTTGTAATACTGCTTATCCATCTTTGTTATTGTAGAGAAACTGTTCATACTTAAATCTGCAGGTTCTCCACGGAGCACCACTTCTTCTGTAGTTGCCCACGTTCATCTCTGAATTATAAATGTAAAGTGATCTGTTCGAATAGTCACAATTCATCAGGAGAACTTTTTAAAAACACCTGATTGTTTTTATCAGTCTGAAGCACAATCACTTTGTTTTCACATTTCCACTGCACTTTGCTGGATGCCAGCTTTAGGTGCCTTTTACCAACCTATTCAGGCTTTTGTTATTTCCTTTTCTATCACTCATATTTTATTCATTTGTAAAAAGATCCAGGGATCAACAAAATCAAACTGAGGAATGGAAAAAGCTGCGCAACTCAAATTTTCAGTCATCAGAGTGTGTGATACAGCAACTTGTGATGTAGTGAGGACTGTCTCACCAATACTCCTGTAGGTATGTCTACACTACAAAGAAAAACCTGTGATGCTGAGTCTCACAGCTGGGATCACTTGACTCAGGTTTCCAGGGCTACACTGCTATTTTTAATCGTGCAGTCTGAGCCACACAAGCCTAAGTCAACAGACCTGGGCTCTGAGACTCAGTGCTGTTGGCTTTTCCTTCAGCGTAGACATACCTTAAGATCTTGATTCAGCAGCCATTTTCAAACGAACCACGATCCAATTTTATGTTTAAGTAAAAGATGTGATTTTCTGGTCACAAAATATCTGGGGCATATAGATCTCCAAATGAATCAGCTCATTAAAAAGTTATATCTGGAATTGTGTGTTTTTTTGTCAAATCCAAAACACTGGGAGTAAGAGCTGTTAATGAAAATCTTTTCTATTACAGGTTTCAGAGTAGCAGCTGTGTTAGTCTGTTTCCGCAAAAAGAATAGGAGTACTTGTGGCACCTTAAAGAAATAAATTTGTTAGTTTCTAAGGTGCCACCAGTACTCCTAATCTTTTCTATGTAGCTGAGACACAAGTGTATTGTATGAAGAATAAAATATTCAGTGCACTGATGAATCAAATAAATCAGTAGAAGTCCTGGTGGAGAAACCAAGAGAAAGAGATTCTCAGAAAATTAAACCATTTTCACTGCTCTTAAAGCCTCCAGAGTTTAAAACAGAAAAACATCTCCTTGCAAATAACATAACTGAAAACTTCTGGGAACTGAAAATGTAAAATACTAAAGTGGTTCAGCTATACTGAACACTATGTTGATATTAAGGAGTCAGAATGCAGAAAATGAACATCTGGTAAGTCAAGCACTAGAAATGGAAGAAACTGAAATGTGGTTTAAGATGTAACAATTCAGCTGATGGAAAAATTAGCAGTGACACAATCTGATGAATTCACACGTGGAAGTGAGTTAGGTTGTTTCTATTAATAATTGTTCAGAGACTGGCAAATAAGTCTTCAGACACACTGTGAATCTGTCCGTTCTAATAAAGGAACAAGTCAGATTTTGGTTTAATTTGCATGGCACAAAGGAACCAGAAAATCAGTAACTGTTCCAATATTAAAGGAGTTTAAGTGAAGATCTTGCAATAAGAGGCTCTGTTATACCTAAAGCTGACTTTTGCATCAGCTTTTTTAGTACTTAATGGCCAGTAAGGAATCTGAGCAGATGGCCTTAGACAAAGGGCTGTAGGTGTTTACAAGTCCAAACTTCACATTTCCCTACAGCATAGTTCTGGCTGTGTTGTGTCTGGATGCAAAAAGCTGCCTTTTCTTCACTCCTGCATGAAGCTACAAAAGAAGATTGCCCAAGAGAGCGGCCAGGGCAGCACAAGCCACTACTGTGTGTGCCAGTGCAGTACAGTCACTCTGGATTAGTGTCCACTCCCATGCATCAGCTTTTGCGACCGTGGACAGAGGAGAGTGTTGGTGAAAGCATATTAGGCAGTCTACAAACAATTTAATTTCTAGACAAGTGGCCAGTAGAAAATAATTCAGCATTATCCCTGAATGGTGTGATCCTTTGTGCTGGCAGTTTGTACTCTACAACGTCTCTTTCTTGCAAACCAGACAGGTACTTGTCTGCACAAAGGGTACAGGCATGTCAGTGGAGGCATTAGGAAACCTGGTAACCAGGAAACCAGTTGCTGAGCAGAACCAGGCACTACAACATTGTCCAGGTTGCTGAGACTCCTGTTATCCCTGCAAGATCAGAAGTCATTTATGATAGTAGTGGTGGATTATCTGCTACTCTACTTATTACATTTTTCAGCAAGCACCTTTGTGCTTTTTGCCATGCTGTTCTTCACACGCCCTGGAAGGAACTCCCCATAAACGTCTCCAAAGCCACCGGTCATTGTCTGCCTTCAAACCCTTCCTATGCTGTGGTGCTGACAGAAACTTGAAAACAGTGAGGCACCTGGTGTGCTAAAACCACTTTAGATCAATTTCATCATCTCCTTTTTCCAATATCAAGGCTAGACATGGTTGAAATTAAGACCCGTCTCTTCTGAGCCACCATTTGAGCCTGTTGGGGGGTTACCAGGATGATTTTATGGACTCTGTTATACCACAGTCTCCTTGGACATCCACAGCCTCCCTGTCTGTCCACTCTATCACAGAGCACAATTTACACAGTTGGTATGGGGTCATTCTAGCAATATGGCTGAACCATTGTAGATGGCACCTTTTGAAGACTGAAAGTTCAGTGTGTGACTACAGTCTTTTACAGATGTCATCACTTCTTAGTCTACCAAGCCTTGTCATACCTGGGATACAGCGCAGGCACGTCATTTCAAACATTTGCAGTTTTTGTTCCAGACATTTTGTCAGTGGGCACAATAAGCACTGTATATAACCTGGTTTTAGCTGACATGGACATTGATTTAAGGTTCCAAACATTTTTATTCAGCTGCTGGCAGTAGCTATCTGCTTGTCAATGTCAACTTCATAGTGGTTGTCACAGCTTATGATGGAACCCATGTAGCAGAAACTGTCTTCTTCTTCAGTGTCCACACTATTAATGACTAGTTTAACCTGTTTCTTGATTTTTGTGTTACCATTAGTTCGGTCACTTGTTCACTCATTTTTAATCCCCATTCTCTGACCTGTGTACAGGTTAGTTGCTACTTCTTGGTTATATTCTTCCATAGGCATTATCATGACAATATCATCTGAAAAGTCAAGTTGAGTGATAATTTGCCCCAGTATCCTGCAGCCTCCACCAATGTTTCTAAGGGGGTTGGACAAGATGTCTTCTAAGTACAGAGCAAAAAGTATTGGACTGAATATGCATCCCTGTTTGACTCCAGTTTTCTCTTTAAACCACTTTGTCAGCTCCCCATTGATTCTTACTGCATTCTCATCTATACAAACTCTGCAATATTTGAATCAACTTGCTGCTAAAGCCATACTGCCTGAATACTTTCCACTGAGCCTCTCTGTTAGTGGAGTCAAATGCTTCATTAAAGTCAAAGCATGGCAAAACAGGCTTTATTGAACTCTGTATCTCTCCAAGATTTGACCAAAAAACCCAGTATCTGATCCATAGTGGAATGTCCAGGTCTAAAGTCTGCCTGTGACTCAGAAAAGATTTCCTCTGCTCCTTTTTTCATTTGGCTGAGCACCACTCTACAGAACACCTTGCTAAGAATTATAGGCCGTATTCCTCTGTAGTTGTCAGTCTGTGGCTCACCTTTCTTAAAGAGTGTGGTACGATGACTGACTGTGGCCAGTCTTCAGGTACTTTACTCTTCATCCAAATTAAATGTAAAACTTTGCAAGAGACCATGCCCATGCCACTGAACCACGTGTCTTGTTGTCTTTCAGAGACCTGATTGCAGCTTCAGTGTCTGCTTCCAATCTATGTTCTTCATCTTTGCCTTCACAGTTGATAGCCTCAAGGACAGATGGATCAACTTGACTATTCAGATTCAACAGCTGATAAAAATATTCTTTCTATCTTTTAAACTTTTGAACTTCACTTACTATATAGTTCCACTGACCATTGCTGTGACCCACTGATCTCTTGATGCCAACTGGCTGCAGACATAAGGGGGGCATAAGGGTTACAGTAATCCCTTGGGTCTGGTATTTACACTCTAGTTCACCAAAAAGTGTCATGTGAGGTCTCTAATGAAAGTCTGTGTCACACTGGTCATCAATACCATTGTCAGATACATGTACAGATGTTGTGTAATGAGTTATGCATATACACTGAAAATAATGTTCTTAAGGCCTGTGTCTAGGGACTGGTCACCAACAAAGGTAAAAAGCGGGGGGAGGGGGAGAGTTCGGACAAGAAATGTTTATCTAGCTGTCTGTTTACACATAAGTATTGTATGGTTCACATTTGCTTCCACTCACAAGTCTAAGCTGAATGCTAATGAAGGATTGTGAAATCTTCCAAAGAGAAAAAATTAACAGGAAGAAGTAAACAGCAGGAGTTATCCTGTTTAGGGATAAGAAAATGAATTATAGAAACTATATCTGGGGTGCAGAAGCACCCCTAGGTATTCCTTTACTCTGTGAGGACAAGCTGTCAGTGGGCTTGATCTTCTGAGAAGAGGTCTCAACCAAACTGGTTGAAAACACCAGGCAAAACATGAGGAAAATTTTCTTGTAGAAGACAGGAAATGTCTTGTTAGTTAAGGTTTGTCTCTAGAAAGTGTGTCATGGTTTTGTTTTTATGTAACTATTTGCCTCCAACAGTCTTACTCACTGTCACTTGAATCTTGCTTCTTTGTTAATAAACTTATTCTTGTTTTCACCACAAATATATATATAAGTGCTGGGTGTTCATCAGAGTTGTGTTCTAAGGTATAACCAGTAAGCTAAGGCTGCATAATTCTGTGAGTGTTCAGTGCAACAGGGGCTGGTCACTACAGGGGATGCTCAGAGGACATGAGGATTGGCCTGTGTCTAGGCCCGCAGAGGCCTGGAAGGCAGTACTTGTGTTTCATGGAGCTGATCCGCACCAGGCACAGACAAGTCTCCCTCACACTAAGGGCAGGTGGTGGCAAGGTGCCTCACAACATTGGGTGCCTGAGGAAGCGTCACAGTAGTTCTCAAGGATGGTGTAGCTGACCTGTTACAGATGTTAACTTCTTATGTAGTAATGAGACTTTCTGAAAAGGCCTTCTCACATTACTTTTGAAAGTGTTGTTCAAGCTCTTCACCTTCTCACTCAGACCAATCTTTCATGGCCTTTTTAACCATTCTTCTGAGGTCCATATTGAGCTGTCTGTATTTGTTTTTCCACTTAGGGCAATCTTCAGCTTTCAGATATTCTTGATATGCTTCCTATTTTTCCTTCTTGATATGTTTTTGATCTCCGGTGTTACCCAGTCTTTCCTTTTTGGATATAACCCTAAAGCCTCCTTGCTCATGTCATGAATGTCTTTCTCTCTGCCCAGAGTTGCTCCACTGTTGTGTCGTCTAGGTCTAAGAGAGGGACAAAATGGCCACTGATGGTGTTCTGAAAGGTCACCACCAAGTTTCTGTATTTTTAAAAGCTTTGACACTATAGACTTTCACCACCCCCACCCAAATTTTAGAATATTAAATCTGATCCTAACTGCAATCATCACTGCCAGATGGCCTGAGCCTTCATTTAGGTTTCTGTAGACCATGCAACTAGTATGCTTGTTTTCCAATGTTGTCTTACTAAGATCAGTCATGTTTTCTGGAATACCATTGTTAGAAATCCATGTTTCTTTACTGACTTGCCTGTGTTGAAATGTTGTTTGTTATAAACAAATTGTTGATAATGCAGAACTGACACAATCTATCACCTCACTCATTTCTTAATCCTGTTATTCCTTTTTCCCCATGATGTTCTCCCAGTTCATGTTATCACTCCCAGTCTTGACGTTAAAGTCCTCCATTATGAGCAAAAAATCTTCAGATGGAGTTTGGGGAATTTCTGCTTGAAGTTAACTGTGAAAATTGGTTTATGACACTCTTCTACATCTGTTGTGGGTGTATAGACTTTTATTATAGTCACAAGGTACAGGAATGAAGGAAAATATATGTGTTGTGTAGTATAAGTAAAATAAAGCAGTTTTAGCAGCCACGGAAACGATTTGAAAAAATAAGAAAAAATGTAATAAGGCCTTGAAAATAATACATTCAAAAGTTAGAAGGAATGTGACATCTAGCAAGACAAGTTTTGGGGAGAATGCTAAGCTCGAAATAAAGCTAATGAGATAAAAAGAAAATTTCTAGGAAAAGGCACTTCTAAATGATAGGAGGTGGTTATAAACAGTTCCAACAGACAAAGATAAGTTATTTTGTGATGTGATAAACTTGTTGAAACTTTAACTTACCAATGTTATCTTTTTGAATGAGGCCCAGTCATAAAATCTTGTCTACTCAAGGTTGGGCAATGGGTCAACCCCAAACTGTCCAAAAGTGATTCTTATCTAAAGTTAGCAATTGGCAATTACATCACCTGTTTGTTAAAGAGTATTAAAATGTGAGCACTTACAGGGTTCATTATTATAATCTGCCTGTCCAGGTTGGAGCCATCTAACATGGATTTGAGCACCCTGGGCCTAGTCCTGTTGCAAGTATCGGATTGGTATTATGTTATTGTGGGTGTGGTGTTCGCTTAGGCATGTTTGAAGCACTTCTATAAATACCATTCAGCCTTTGAATTTAATAAAGAAATTATGGTTAAATTAATATCTGGTGGTATCCTGCAAAAACAATAATAGCAAAAAATTTCCACCACAGGGCCATATTTCCCTTGTAGTTTAATGCTCATTATATTGGATGAGACACATCTGTAGCTTTTCAAAGAACTGGAAGCTTTTCCTGATAGTATGAAGGCAATTTCTTTTGTATGGCCATTGTCTGTCCTTCCGGAGTACATTATTTTTATATCGCTTTATGGAAAGTTTGCCACTTCCAGTGCACTGTATCTCACAAATAATGTCTGTGGAAAAGGCAGTAGCGCTAGTTTTGAGTTAGTCAATTAACATTCTGGCTTTGCTGCATTCATTCAGCATTCTCACATTCCACGTTCCAACGTGCACCCTTGTTTTGGGGCTGAACAATCTGTTCTTTCCCAGCCAACTTTCTGCAGCAGTCGAAATTCTCAAACCAGTGGTGCAGGCCTTTGAGGCTGAGTGTTATCTGATCCAGTAAAGATGTTATGATACTTGCTCATTTTATTGGTTTTGTGTATTAAGTAAGTACCTAGCCTGTCAGCCAAATCAAGTCTAGGCTGCCATCCTGTTGGCTATCCATTAAGGGTGCTGAGGTATCCTTATGCTCATCATGCTGACCAATATTGTCTCATTGATTCCTTGTGCTTCCCAGTTGTCTATATCCTTAGATAGATTTATACTTAGATTGTAAGCTTTTTGCGCAGAGACTGTCTTTTTGTTCTGTTTTTTGTACAGTTCCTAAGCACAATGAGGTCCTGAACTATGATTGAGGTTCGTAGGCACTACCACAATACAAATAATACTTGTGTTATTCATAATTTATTATTATTATTATAGATGAGAGTTCAGCTGAGTCTGAATGGCCGTGGCTTACAGTGGAACAATCTCAGCATGTGGGATAGCAAGGTCTTCGCTGGCTGTGCCTATCCAAAGGAACCTGGACGTACCATAACATAGACCTAACTGGCCAAAGGAAATGGAGGAACCAGGGAAATGAATGGTGACTGGCTGCTTATACAATTTAAGTCATAACAACACAAACGGCAAGAAGATACTAGGGTGCTTTTGGGGTTGGAAACTTGAAGCGGAATTCACTGTTAGATATTTCAGCTCTTCCTTTCTCAGGGTCAATCCTGTCCCCTCCCCTCCCCTCTCCTCCGACCACAGGGGGTCCCCTAAGCCAAAGGAACAATATCTTTTAATGAAAATGCACCCTGTGTTCCATGACGTTATATGGAGTTAGATTTACCCTGTTTAACCTAATAGTTCAGGCCTTTGGGAACCACATGTACTTACAATGTTTATATCCTATTTACTTATTACTTTGCACTTGCACAGTATATATCTTGGACTAGCTTCCCAAATGTAACATGTAACTCCAGCAATAAAATGTTCCATTAATTCTCTTATCTTTGTAAGGATTTCACAATCACTATTTGTTCTCTATAATCATGGATACATATACAAGACCTCAGAGCCAGAATCTGTTCCATACAGAATGGCCAAGGGACTTGTCAATTGGAATTGGGGCAAGAATTCAGGATTTTCTGCTCCTGGCAGTCAGGCCCACATCATCTGAATTAAAGAAGAGTCTCTATTAGCTGCAGTAACACTGAAGGAGCAGTTCTGTCATCTGTAGGTCAGGACACCAGTGGACAGCATGACTGGTGGATCATCCATTCCTGAACTGGGCTGACATTCCACCCATGGGGGGCAGTGGTCCATATTCTAGTTGATAACTAATGTACACAGCTGTCTGATTGATTAATAATTTCCATGTGCTCATGAGTTGCAATTGTGAAATTTGGTATGCTTGTTCCTTACAGGCCACTGAGTACAGAAAAGAAACTCAAATTTTAAATGTCTTTCGTCAGGGTCAGCAGTCATTTTAATCAGCTTTCAACCATCCAAGTACACATAGTGCATATCAGGGATAACATTCTAAGTGGCTGGTGAAAATATTCTTTGTGGGTACTGAGCCTGCCCTGCGCTCATCCTGTTGTACTCAAAGTACTATACGGGATCTTTTCAGGGGGATTAAGGCAAAACGCCACATTTATTAGTAATACAGGTATTAATTAATACTCTATCATATGCATATGATATATTACAGTCATGCATTCACACACACACACACACACACACACACACACACACTCCGTCTTGCTGTTGTTACCAACTAGTTGCTCCCCTTAACTGCACTGGCCAGGTGAGTTAGATGGGGGAGGGGTGGAGCCGGGCTTCTGCCGATCCGGATCGATGCTCCGATGGTGACAAGACGAGACCCAGGGTCCTTCTGCAAGACACCTTGTATTTATAGCAGCTTCCCTCTTATGCAAATCCAGACCAGATTCAAAATCTGGGTCTGTGTCCGTTGGTCTTTGTGCTGCTTTTTTTCTGGGTGTTGTCCCAATGCTGCTCAAAGAGGGCGTTTTCTAAAGAAGGTGCTTGCTTCTAATCCCTGAGGTCGTCAATATGTCTGCTTTTCTTTATTGGGCCCACTTGACAAGTTGTATTGTCCTTTGCTCCGGCTTCCATTCCCTCTTCAACTGTTGTAGCTGTCTGGAGGTGGGTGTCTTCCAAGCCTCACTCATTCACACCTCATTCAGTCAATGGGGCAATTGATTACAGAGTGGGGGGGGGGGATCTTATTCTACTTCTAGCAAAAAGGCACATGTTTCTTTCACTTTAACTATACTGTTTTTAGGGGCTATAACATTTGATACAAAGTTTTCTACCAATTTTCTAATACAAAGTTGTATGAGAGAGGCACAATGCCAAGTCATATGGAATACAAAATCAAACAGTGAACAGAAGTTACAATGCAGGCAAGTGTAGTGAATGGTGAACAGAACTTACATTAATAAAGTGAACAATTAAAAACAATTTCATTTATCAGTTCTACAGTCCAACAAAGCTGGGCCTGCTCCTTGCTCTCTGCTCTGGCCCATTGGCTCGTGCTGCTTACAGCGTTGGAGGAGCCCACCACAGCATCACTTGACATATGCATCTGCACACACTTGGGGACAGGACTTCCTCTTTCCTGGTGCCATTGGATGCCGGGGCCTCAGGATCGCCCCACTTCTGCTGGGACTCTTATTCCCTCCCATTGCCTCAGGTTCTTCCCTGCCTCATCACCTCAGAATCTCTCCACTTCCACTGGAACTCTCATTCCCACCAACCCCCTCAGACTCCCCACAGGACCCTCCTTCTCACCGACCCCATTCCTCTGGGACTTTTCTTCTCCCCACCCAATCCCCTTAGGATCCCTTTTCCCCAGGATTCTCTCCGTCCTAGCATCCCTCATCCCGATCCCCAACATTGGGACTTGACTGCTTTTTTTGTCTCAGTCTTCACAGACAAGGTCAGCTCCTAGACTGCTGCACTGGGCAGCACAGTAAGAGGAGGAGGTGAGCAGCCCTCAGTGGTGAAAGAACAGGTTAAGGACTATTTAGAAAAGCTGGACATACACAAGTCCATGGGGCCAGATGCAACCCATGCAAGGGTGCTGAGGGAGTTGGCTGATGTGATTGCAGAGCCATTGGCCATTATCTTTGAAAATTCATGGTTATTGGGGGAGGTCCTGGATGACTGGAAAAAGGCAACTATAGTGCCCATCTTTAAAAAAGGGAAGAAGGAAAATCCGAGGAACTACAGACCGGTCAGCCTCACCACAGTCCCTGGAAAAATCATGGATCAGGTTCTCAAGGAATCCATTCTGAAGCACTTGGAGGAGAGGAAAATGATCAGGAACAGTCAGCATAGATTCACCAAGGGCAAGTCATGCCTGACTAATCTAATTGCCTTCTATGAGGAGACAACTGTGGATATGGGGAAAGTAGTGGACGTGATATATCTTGACTTTAGCAAAGTTTTTGATACAGTCTCCCACAGTATTCTTGCCAGCAAGTTAAAGAAGTATGGACTGGAAGGATGGACTATAAGGTGGATAGAAAGCTGGCTAGATCATCTGGCTCAACAGGTAGTGATCAATGGCTCTGTGTCTAGTTGGCAGCTGGTATCAAGTGGAGTGCCCCGAGGGCCAGTCTTGGGGCTGGTTCTGTTCAACTTCTTCATTAATGATCTGGATGATGGGATGGATTGCACCTTTAGTAAGTTCATGGATGACACTAAGCTGTGGGGGGAGGTAGATATGCTAGCGGGTAGAGATAGGGTCCAGAATGTCCTAGACAAATTGGAGGACTGGGTCAAAAGAAATCTGATGGGGTTCAACAAGAACAAGTGCAGAGTCCTGCACTTAGGATGGAAGAATCCCATGCACTGCTACAGGCTGGGGATCGACTGACTAAGCAGCAGTTCTGTGGAAAAGAACCTGGGGATTACAGTGGACAAGGAGCTGGATAGGAGTCAATAGTGTGCCCTTGTTGCCAAGAAGGCTAAGGGCATATTGTGCTGCATTAGTAGGAACACTGCCAGCAGATCGAGGGAAGAGAGTATTCCCCTCTATTCAGCACTGGTGAGGCCACATCTGGAGTGTTGTGGCCAGTTTTGGGCCCCCCACCAGCTACAAAAAGGATGTGAAAAAAGTGAGAGAGTCCAGAGGAGGGCAATGAAAATGATTATGGTGCTGGGGCACATGACTTATGAGGAGAGGCTGAGAGAACTGGGCTGATTTAGTCTGCAGAAGAAAAGAGTGAAGACGGACTTGATAGCAGCCTTCAACTACCTGAAGGAGGGTTCCAATGAGAATGGACCTTGGCTGTTCGCAGTGGCGGCAAATGAGAGAACAAGCAGCAATGGTCTCAAGTTGCAGTGGGGGAGGTCTCGGTTGGATATTAGGAAAAACTATATCATTATGAGGGTGGTGAAACACTGGAATGGGTTACCTAGGGAGGTGGTGGAATCTCCATCCTTAGAGGTTTTTAAGGCCCGTCTTGACAAAGCTCTGGCTGGGATGATTTAATTGGGGTTGGTCCTGCTTTGAGCAGGGGATTGGACTAGATGACCTTCTGAGGTCTCTTCCAACCCTACACTTCTGTGGTTCTATGACTTTGCTCTGCACCAATCCCATTTCCTCGGGAATCCCCAGGATCTCCGCTTAGACAGGTCTCTCCCGCTCAGCTGCTGGGGCCCCCTGGACACCATAGCTCCTCTTCCTCATGATCTGTTCCAGACATGGTGCCTGAGCCTCCCCATCTGGCAGAGTCTCCCAAAACTGCCACTTTCCAAACTTCAACTTTCTGGAAAGCACTACTCAGGAGCCAGCATGCCCTGCTGGGACCGAGGACTCTAGTTCTACCTATCAGGATTCCAGCATGCAGGTAGGTCCCTGCTCCCATAATGTCCCATCCCCCTTCATGGCCCATGCACTGCCAGACATGAGGCTTCCCCGGCTGAGCTAGGCATATATGTTGCAGCAGGGCAGGTAAGAAAAGGACTAGGCAGAGAGAGATTTGAGGGAGGGGGTGAGCCCATTCTAGCCCTAGCCAGCTGCCACCTATGGATAACATTTTTGTTCCAAAAATTAACATGTTTCTTCCATGAGATGAGTAATGAGATAGGTATAATGTCTTCGGTTTGGAGAAGCAAACATCACTGGTTCTATCTATCAGAGTTTAGCCAAAAAAACTTCCACAGATATGGTGATTCGGTAGATTACGTTAATTGGTAGAGAAGGATGCTCTACAAATATCGCAGGTAGACTGCTAGATATGTTGTTGTCTAGAATTCGGAGATTACTTCAACATCAACTGTGGGTTGATTTGTTTGTTGTTTTTCTTTTTCTAAACTAGATTTTCAGCTGAAAAAATGTGCTATTGAAGGATTTCAGACATATGTTTACATACAGTGAAGAAATATTTAGTGCTTTTGTCAGCAAATACAAAAAGAGCTGAGCAGTATTCCAGGGAGTCGAACCCCAACATCTTCATGGTCATATCCTTGGTAAATTTACTAGAAGTGGTGACAACACTGACCATAAGTTGAGGTCATTTTGTATTTTAATTCATAATTTATTTTTCTGGAGACCAGTGACACAGAGTTTTATTACAAAGTTTCAAGGTTCTTCTAGAAACATAGCTGACAAGTAATGACTGTCAAAGGAAAAAACCCTCTGTTGTTACTAAGGAATTCCTTCCAATTTCAAGCTATTCACACAGAGCTTCTGACAGTGAGAAGCAATTTCTTCTTTAGCTGGCCTATGCTTTAACCCAGGGGTAGGCAACCTATGGCATACGTGCCAAAGGTGGCATGCAAGCTGATTTTCAGTGGCACTCTCACTGCCCGGATCCTGGCCACTGGTCTGGGGGCTCTGCATTTTAATTTAATTTTAAATGAAGCTTCTTAAACATTTTAAAAACCTTATTTACTTTACATGCAACAATAGTTTAGTTATATATTATAGATTTCTAGAAAGAGACCTTCTAAAAACATTACAATGTATTATTGGCACACGAAACCTTAAATTAGAGTCAATAAATGAAGACTCGGCACAGCACTGCTGAAAGGTTGCCGACCCCTGCTTTAACCATTCATACCATCGGTTACAGGGGCAAACACTAGACTATGTTGGTTTGAGTTTGGGGCACCGTATTTGCTCAGAGGCAGTTGTATGTTGCATCACAGCATATTTGATTTGAGGCTTGAAAAATATGGGAAAACATCCATATAACAGAAATGGAAAATATAAGACAATTACCCTCATCCCTCATGCTACCAGGATAGTACACACAACTCTTATGCAAATACAAGCAATTATACATTCCTGTGATATTAATGTAACCTGTCTACCAATTTTATGGTGCTTTAAATGTTGGTGTTTAATAATTCACTCCTTGGCTACCATCCATGAAACAGTCAATTGATGTTATGAAGAAGTTAAGAATTAATATTTATTTGTATTACAGTAGCACCTACATGCCTAAGATCAAGAGAAAAATTAAGTCAGTTCCCCAAAGTCCCAGAGGAAGTTAGTGGCAAAACCAAATATTAAAACCTAATTGAGGTCCTAAGCCTGTGCCAAACTCTGCTGTGTTTGTGTGAATAAGGAATCCCTGGGTAACATAAAAGCAGGCTGTTCTTTTTAATTAAAATGATAAAACTAACACAGCAACATTTCAGATCTTATTATTGGCTAGTGAGTTCAATACTGCCTTGTAAGGGTACAGACTCACCCCTGAGGCGCCTCCTGCTGATCTCGCAGGGAATTAGCAAGATTTCCAGCCCAGAGCGCCCTGTGCAGGCTGGTGATCCACTACCACTTGGCCCCCGTGTCCCTCCTTGGACTCCAGTGCCCTGTTAGCTGGGGTGCTGCCCCCTGGCCGTAACCCCTTTCTCTCAGGGTCTCCCCTCCCCAGGAATCCCCCACCCACTATCCCCACCTCAACTCAGTATTAGGCTACTGCTAGTCATTGTCTAGCCCTCATGCCCTGGGGCAGACTGCAGTATCAGCCTACTCATCACTGGCAAGGTTGAGTTTGGATCTGCCGCCTTTGCCTACCCCTGGGCTGCCCTCTGCAACTCCCAGTACCTGTTGGCCTTGTGCTAAGCCACAGCCTGGGGCTTTCCAGGCTGGAGCTCCCCAGCCTCTGCCTTTCCCAGCCCTGGCTCCACTCAGGGTACCAGGGCTGTGCAAGGATGTTTCGCGCCCCCCTAAGGTGAAACTTCACCTGCGCCCTGCCCCGTTCCCAAGCCCCTGCCCTGAGGGCGCCAATGGGCGCAGCAGCCTCCCAGCTAAATAAGCTACGATCTCTTGTCCCCACCCTCGCCCTGAGGCGCCCCCGTGGCAGCTCCCCCTCTGCCTGAGGCCGCCCCCCCGCACAGCTCATCACCAAAGAATCAACCATGAGTCAGGATTACTCGCCCACCTCGCCTGAGGCACAACCCTGCCCGCAGCTCACTCCTGCCCGTCTCTTTCCTGAGCACACCATGGCTGCTTCACTTCTCCGACTCCTAGGCGAAGCGCCAATCAGCTTAGGCGCCGCAAGCCTGGGAAGCGGGAGAAGTGAAGCAGCCGTGCTGCGCTCGTGGAGGAGGCGGGGCAGGGATGAGCTGGGGCGGGGAGTTCCCCTGCATACTGCCTCCCCCCATTACTTGCTGCAGGCGGCCTTCCTCATGCTCCCCTGCCCAGGCTTCCTCCACCTAAATGCTGGTGGCGACAGGGGCAGACGAAGATCCGGCCACCGCAGTCGCTGCCAAAGAAAATGGCGCCCCCGCAAATCCTAGTATCCTAGGCGACCGCCTAGGTCGCCTAAATGGTTGCACTGGCCCTGTAGGTACCCTGTCTCCAGCTCCCTGAAGCCAGGCCCTTCTCCCTCCACAGGGAAAGGGAGATTGTTTCGGCTTGCAGCCTTTTTATACAGGCCAGCTGTGGCCTGACTGGGGAGTGGCCCAGCAGTGGCTCCTTCCCCAATCAGCCCTCTCCAGGGCTGCTTTCCAGCCCTCCCAGGCAGCAGCGGGTGTCCACCCCGCTACACACCCCCAATGCTAATAGCAAGGACCACAGGAAGGTCTGCTATTGACTAGTTTTACATATTCCTCAAAAGCTCTGTGTAGCTCAAAAGCTTGCCTTTTTCACCAATAGAAATTGGTCCAATAAAAGATACCACCTCACCCACCTTGTATCTCTTATATCCTGGACCCAACATGGCTACAACAACACAACACTCCTCCAGCATCTGTAATATGCACGAGTTCAAATCTAGTGATTAGGTGACAATTATATGTGGCTGCACATATAATTCAATTCACACATGTGGTTATTTATTCACTTCACTTTGCTCACTTCACAGGCATAAGCAGCTATGGAACTCGAGATCTTCTGCACCAAGGAGTCCATGATCCTACCACTTGAGCTAAAGGAGCCCTTTCATTAGCTGCAGTAGCCTCCCTCTTGGTGGACCTGTTTTTTCAAGGAAACGCCATTCCATTCAGTAATGGAAGTGGTTGTGTTCATAGTCACTAGCCCATACACTCATGTAGCGATAGTAGGCAAGACAGTACTATTTCAGTGCAATGCCATAAGTGATTAGGAGCAAAAATAAGTACTTTGTAAATATGTATGTTTACATGACCTGTTTAGATTACAAGTCCTATCTAATTAACAGATGCCTCCCTAACTCTATTGTCGTCAACACAGATGCCATGTTTCAGCAATGTCAGCTGGTTGTTGTGTGGGTTTTTGTTTTACTTTGCATCTATTTTTATCTAGTCTCTCTTAAGTTTGGGTTTTAGATACTTTTGGCAAGATTTTCTCCTAGAAGAGCAAAAGCTAGAGGCTGCCTTCTCACAGACATTTATCCTCATAATTCCCATTACTCTTAATTCCCTTTACCTGCATTCTGTGTCCCTGGTGCACCATGATGAGGTGACATACCTATTAATGTCAGTGTAATAATTTTGCACTAACGTAGCCATTCTTTACAGCCAGTTCCCCTGCTAAGTGCCTCACCTGAATTTTTTATGGCTGAAATGCCAGAGTAAGGAACGAAGGAAAATTTTTAACATATGGGTTAGCGGTTGTCGCTTTTGATTTGCTTGGGTATTACCTCACTTACCACTTCAGCATCTTCTGACCTACTTATAGACTAAGATAGGCACTGGGGAACATTCACATCTTCATTTAAAGGATTCTTTTACTGTGTAACTAATAAAAAAAAACCTGTCAACTAACATACAGCTTTTATTCTAAATTAAAAATAACTATCAAATATAGATGTGATTGAAGACGTCTAAGACAATTTAAAGCGACTGCTTCAAACTTTGGTGCAACTGGGGACAATGGCTGCATGGGGCCTGAATTGCTTAGCTTACAGTTTTGAAAACCTGAAAATGCCGTAGCCAATTTCAGCTCCGGCTAACATCCCTGCTGTGCACCCAACAGAAACTGAGCACAGTTTCCCTTGCATTGATTCCTCCTTTACATCAGGAGCCACTGTAACACTGAGGGCAAGGAGACTGTCTCTCCTCCGCCACTCTTAAGCTGCCAGCGTGGGCTAATGGAGATGGGAGAGGAGAAATAAGTGAGGGACAGAAATAGTGGGGCAGGGACACCTCACCACCTTTCCAGCTGAGCAGGTCCCTTTTGAAGAGGGGCCAACTAGTGCTGGTTTACATCCTCCTCCCCCCACTTGTAGTAATCTTTGCACTCAGTGCAACAAAAATGTCTATGCCTAGGACTGCAACCTGGGAATTTGCTACTTCATTTAACTGCAACACAACAGTCAGAGGGAAATGCCCACTAACTAAACAGGATGTTAGGAATAATTTAATAAGGGATAGCGAATAAGATGGAGAATATCTTATTGCCTTTATATAAATCCATGGTATGCCCACATCTTGAATACTGTGTACAGATGTGCTCTCCTCATCTCAAAAAAGATATACTGGCATTACAAAAGGTTCAGAGAAGGGCAACTAAAATGATTAGGGGGGTTGGAACAGGTCCCATATGAGGAGAGATTAAAGAGGCTCACACTTTTCAGCTTGGAAGAGAGGAGACTAAGAGGGGATATGATAGAGGTTTATAAAATCATGAGTGGTGTGGAGAAAGTGAATAAGGAAAAGTTATTTAC
>NC_133774.1:23936068-23997971 GCF_003597395.2 Chelonoidis abingdonii
CCTGTTAGATTCACTCCCTCTGGGGCACCTGGCATTGGCCACTGTTGGAAGACAGGATACTGGGCTAGATGGACCTTTGGTCTGACTCAGTAAGGCGATTCTTATGTTCCTGTGTTAGGAAGCAAGGCAGTGATGGAGCATGGCTGCAACCCATAAGACTCTGACTAACCCTGTTAACCCCCTGATGACAACTTTATTATAGTAATTTAAAGGAATTACTGCTAATAATTTTCTCCTGTGTGTATGGCCTCCTCTGTGTGGATCCACAGAAGGGAAGTTAAAAGCTTTGAGCTGAGCATTTTGTGGTCTATGACAAGAAGAAAGAACAAATAAACCTATTAAATAGAAGACCTCCCAACCCCAAAAGTTAAAAACTCATGAGTCAAGAGATTGGCCCCAAACTCATGACATTTTTTTTTTTTAAGAGAATTGTCTTTTTGATTTTTGAAGCCTACCCATGTTTCAAAACCCCTTTTATACAGGACAGAGATGCTTATGCTGATGTTTGGAGGTACTACTGAAACCAGAACAAAAAGGACTTGAGGAGGAATATTATTATAGCAAAAGTCTAAGTTCTCCAGAGAAATTATTGCACCTCCCAAAATGAACTCCTGGCAGTGGTTAAATCTATAGAAACTTTTCATCAGTAGCTGTAGGGAAGAAGTTTGTGATCAGGACAGACCATGCCATCCTTGCGATGGCTTTTTCTATTCAGGAATCCTGAAAAACAGCATGTCAGGTGCTTGGAGAAACTGCAGTGCTATTATTTCACAGTCACACACAGTTCTGGGAACAAGTACGGGAATGTTGATGCACTATTCAGACAACCTTGTTGGGGGATTAATTGCAAACACTGTCCTAAGCAGGAGAGCAAGAAATCAGTTGTGTAAGGGAATGAGTGTGCTCAGGAAGAGACAGCTGTCTGCATTTGTCCCATAATTTGCAGAAGTGCAAATGTTCCTCGTTCATCCATTGGGACAGTAGATATGGTGGCGTTGCACAAATGGACTGCAGAGCCAGAGACAGGACTTCAATATCCGAATAATGTGTGATTGGAAAATCAATTGGCAGCTGCAGCCATCCTGGACTGTAGTGGCCCCATAGCTTTTATGGAGGTATTCCTTCTGGTCATCTTGGGAAAGCTTCCCATTTAAAGATGAAACATGGAACAGGAGATAGGGAACATCAGAAGGTGATGACTAGAGATATCCGCTGATTGTATCAGATTCCTTGAAAATCTGAGCTTATGTCATGATTTTAAAACTGCTGGACATTTGGGGATTACAAAAACCTTGGCAAAGCCGAGAGAGAATTTCTATTTCTGTAGGCAGGATGTACACAATTGTAGGAAATGTGATGTTTGCATTGTAAAGAAGCGTCCCCCTAAAACAGAGGGAGCCCGTCTTGTGGGGGCACCAATGGAGCGTGGTGGGATAGAAGGCTCGGCCCTTTGCCTAAGACAGAGTCTGGCCATCATATTTGTTGGTAGCCATGGACTGGTTTATAAAATGGCCTGAGGCTTTGTCATAAGCACACTTCCCAATTCTGAACCTTAGAGTCCAAAAAGTGGGTGCCTGCATGAACCCTCTAAGCTTAATTACCAGCTTAGATCTGATATCGCTGCCACCAGACAGGAATCAGTGCCTGTCTCACTCTGGTCTCCCCAAAACCTTCCCTGGGGAACCCCCAAGACTCAGATGCCCTGAGTCTCACAACAAAGGGAAATAACCCACTTCCCTTCCTGCTCTTTACTTCCTCCCAGATTTTCCGCCCTGGGTATACTAGGAGATTTCCCTGCTTCAATCCCTTGAAACACAAAACAGAGAGGACAATTTACCTCCCCCCTCCTTCTTTTCCCCCCCTCCCAGTCTTTCCTGAGAGAGACAGTAATCCTGGCACAGAGATTCCTATCCCCTTGCCATAACTAAAAAAAGAAAAGTCAACAAGTTTTTTAAAAAGAAAGCTTTATATAAAAAGAAAGAAAAAGACAAAAAAAAAATCTCTGTATCAAAGTGACAATACAGGGGTCAATTGCTTAAAAGAAAAATATGAATAAACAGCCGTATTCAAAAAGAAATACAATTTAAACATTCCAGCAACTACACACATGTAAATACAAAACAAAACATATAAAAGCCTATTGTTTTGCTATCTTTGTACTCACAACTGGGAAACAGAAGATTTAGAAAGGCTGAAGATAGATCCTCTCATAGCTGAGAGAGCAACAGAAGAGAGACAAAGACCCAAGACCAAGAAACACCCACAAATTCCCTCCCTTAAGCTTTGAAAAATCTGGTTTCCTGATTGGTCCTCTTGTCGGGTGTTTGGTTCCCTTTGTTAACCCTTTACAGGTGAAAGAAACATTAACCCTTAGCTATCGATTTATGACAGGCTTAACAAGACAAGAACCCAAAAGGCTGGGACAGTAACAGAGGTTCTAGTGAATGAATTCTTCACCAGATTTGGGGTCATGGGTGAGCTGCGCACAGGTCAAAGGAGAAACCTTGAATTCATAGTATTTCTGGAGGTTTGTGCATGTCTAGAGAGCCACACAATTCACTGTTGCGCACCTGCAATCTGACGGGATGGTGGAAAGGTTCAATCAGAATCTAGGGACTCAGCTGTCTGTCTTTTTAGATCATCACCAAAGGGACTGGGACCAGCATATCCCTTTCCTACTGCTGGCTTATGGAACAACAGCCAAAGAATACAAAAGTACCTCAGAACTCCTCCAGTCTGAGCATGAGTTAAGGATCCCAGCAAACCTCTTGCATAGAGTTCCTGAAGAGGAAGAAAGGAAATTAGACTATTTGGACTATATAGAAATCCTACAATCCAAAACTGAAAAAAGCTTACCTCTATGGTAGAGGAAATTTGAGCACAGCCTCAGATAAAATGAAAAGACTAAGATGTAAGGTCCCATGGGAAAGCTTTTAAAAGAGGAGACCACACTCTGATCCCACAATCCTATAAACTCCTCAGGTAAATGAAGTGGTATACAGGCTGTAGTTGGGTCCCAGGACTAAACCCAATTTATCCATAAGGATCATCTCAAAAGGTACCAGGAGGACAGGATTTAAGAATAATTACCCCCAACACCTAAGAATATAGCTGTGGCAGCTGAGGCTGGAAGAGCTGTGACAGTAAGGAGTTCCCCATTAGAATAAAATGGGTAGTGTTGGGGGTGCTGAGGCGATTGCTGGAAGGTGTCTGGGAGTTCTAAGGTGCACTTTTTTGTGAGCAACCTGACAGAAATAGCTGGGACCAATATTAAGATGCCTCACTTGCTGTTCCTGCCACCTTCTCTGCCATTTACATCCAGCGGCAAGAGGAAAGGCAGAGAGGCAGCCAGGCTGCCGGAAGACTGGGTTCCTCCCACTTTGGCTAGGAGAAGCAGCAGCAGGCCCTCCATGTAGCCCAGCTAGATGCACTGAGACTCCGACAGGGCTGCCAGAAGGAGGACATTTGACAACCCTGAAGATCTCACAGGACATATATAGCAGAGCTGGGGATAGAACCCCAGTCCTAAGCCATAACCACAAAGCTAGCCTTTCTCCGAAAGACCTCCTAACTGGTCATAACATAACCAGTTCTCTCAGGGCAATATAATGTGTTGCCAAACTGAATGTCAAGTATAACACAAAATATCAGTAGCTCACACATTAAACAGATTAAGAACTGACTAATGGATAGATCTCACAAAGTACATAAGAATGGCCATAGTGGGTCAGACCAAAGGTCCACCTAGCCCAGTATCCTGTCTTCTGACAGTGGCCAATGCCAGGTGCCCCAAAGGGAGTGAACAGAACAGGTAACCCTCAAATGATCCATCCTGTCGCCCATTCCCAGTTCTGACAAACAGAGGCTAGGGACACCATCCCAGTCCATCCTGGCTAATAGCCATTGATGGACTTATCCATTAACTTACCTAGTTCTTTTTTGAAGTAGTTCTCAGTGAGGAATTGTCAAATGGGGTTGTTGCTAGTGTGGTTCCACAGGGACCAGTACTAGATCTGACACTATTCACAGGGTTTTTTGGTCATTGATAACATTTGCAGATGATACAGACTGGCAGAGTGGCAAATAATGTTGAGGCCAGGGCAGTTATAGTGAGCAATCTGGACTTCTTGGCAAGCTGAGCCCATGCAAACAAAATGCATTTGAATACAGGCAGTTGCAAGGTCATACATCTAGGAACAAGGAATTCAAGCCATGCCCACAGAATTGAGGACTCTATCCTGGAAAGCAGTGACTCTGAAAAGAACGTAGGGGTCATAGCGGACAGGCCACTGAGCATGAACTCCCAGTGCGATGCTGTGGCAAAAAAAGAGCTAATGCAAACCCAGGGTGTCTAAGCAGGGAGGAGTGAGTGGGGATTGAGAGGTGACTTTTACCTCTATATATAACACTGGTGAGACTCATACCAGATTACTGCACCCAGTTCTGGTGTCCACATTTTTAAAATAGTGTTTAAAAATTGGAGAGTGCAGAAAAGAGCAACAAAAATTATTCAGGGCTGGAGAAATGGTTTACAGTGAGAGCCTGAGAGCTTGTCTACTTGGGAAAGTTATATGGCTATCAGCCAAGGTGTGAATGTAAACTGATAATTATAACTCCCCATGTGGACACATTTATTCTGGGACAAGAGTGGGTTTTTTGCCATTTAGTTTATGTTGCTTTGGAAGGAATTTAAGCTAAATAAAAAAAAAAAAAAAGCCCTTCTTATTCCAGAATGAAAGTGTCTATAGGGGGTTACACCAGTGGAACTACTGGTTTAATTTCACACCTGAGCTGACAGGAGTATAACTTTCCTGTGTAGACAACCCCTTAAACAGCTCAGTCAGTGAACCCTGATCAACAAGAAGATGGAGAGGTGACTTGATTACATTATATAAGTACCTTCATGGGGAGAAAATGCTAAAGGGCTCTTTATAGAATCATAGGAGATCAGGGTTGGAAGGGACCTTAGGAGGTCATCTAGTCCAACCCCCTGCTCAAAGCAGGACCAATCTCCAGACAGATTTTTTCCCTAGATCCCTATAAGGGCCCCCTCAAGGTTTGAGCTCACAACCCTGGGTTTAGCACGCCAATGCTCAAATCACTGAGTTATCCCTCCCCCCTTCTTAATCTGATCTAATCTAATCTATCTATCATTTTTATAGCTTCACAAAGCATGCAGGGTGAATTATTGTAACCCTAATCAAAAAACACCCAAGAACCAAGGGTGAACGCTGAAACCAGAAACTGAAATTAGAACTAGGGTACAAATTGTTAAGAGTGTGGGTGATCAGCCACTGGAACAAACTACCAACTGAAGTGGTGGATACTCCATTGCTTGATGTCTTCAGATCAAGACTTGATGCCTGTCTGGAAGATGTGCTTTAGTCCAGCACAAATTATTGAGCTCAACATCAGAGTAACTGAATAAAATTCAATGTCCTGTGATATACAGAAAGTCAGACTATTTAATTTAATGGTCCCTTCTGACCTTAAATCTATGAAGCCAGAAACAGTCGTTAGACAGTTCCATGGAATAATTATATTTCTTGTACTTTAGATTAGTGCAAGTCAAGAATCACTAGCAAGATTTATTTTTATAAACACATTACTTATTGTAATAAAATGAAAATGTTTATAAATTGCCCCAATGCAGACTGATTAGTACAAGTATGTTCTGTGAAATGAGAATGAGAGATTTACTCAGGCTTTAAAAATACCAGTGAAAGTAGAGGCCCCCTTTCAGATGTGGCTATATTAATATTTATCATTTTTATAGCATCACAAAGTGTGCAGGGTACATCACTGTAATCGCTATCTAACTGTAATTTGTTTCCACCTGCTGCTTTACAAACTCTGAAGCAAGGTCCTGAGCTAACTGCATTAACATTCAGTTTGTGCTGGTTTGTTTACAGATGGGAAGTAACATCCCAATGACATTCCATGAGCCATGGAGAATGTCGAGTAGTGCATTGTGCCCCATGCATGAGCACAGGGGTCAGCAACCTCTGGCGCGCAGCTTGCCAGGGTAAGCACGCTGGCGGGCCAGGCCAGTTTGTTTACCTGCTGTGTCGGCAGGTTCAGCCGATCACAGCTCCCACTGGCCGTGGTTCATTGTCCCAGGCCAATGGGGGTGTCGGGAAGCACTGTGGGTGAGGGATGTGCTGGCCGCGGCTTCCTGCTGCCCCTCATTGTCCTGGGACAGTGAACCACAGCCAGTGGGAGTCGTGGTCCGCTGAACCTGCCAACGTGGCAGGTAAACAAACTGGCCCGGCTCGCCAGGGTACTTACCCTGGCAAGCCGTGTGCCAGAGGTTGCCGACCCCTGCATTAGCATCATTTTATGAGGGGAACTCTCAGTAGTTCAGGGACAAAAGTTGACTAGAAACCACTTATCTAGGCTAAAGCACAACTCAGGGTGTGTCTATGCTGCAGTGTGAGGTGTGACTGCAGTGTGGGTAGACATACCAGGGCTAGCTTTGACCCAGCTACCTCAAATAGCAACAGCAGTGAAACTGCAGTGGGACTGGCAGCAGCATAGACTGTACAGGCCTCTTGGGAGCCTGATGAGCTAGCCCCAGCTGCCACCCTTGTTGCCGTGACTTGACTGCTAGTGTTATCCTATTAATTTCAGACCCGGAAGCTTTAACATTACTCTTCCAAGCCTTAGGTTTTCCCTCACTGCTCCCTTCCAGGTTTGGTATGGCAAACTCAAAAATCATAAATGCACACTATTTTTTTAAAAGCTCCCATTTTCTAATAGCAATTGTACGCCAGCGACACTCATATGCAAAAATTGCCCTGAAACTTTCCTTTTCTTGCTAGAGCATTTTGATGCTCTTTATAAAAGGATGCTCGCAACCAAAGTGGATTCCTGGCAAGGGTGAGGAAACAGGGATTCTAATTCTCAAGCAGATATAAAATGGTAAATGTAATGTGTCTTACTGATTTTTTTTGGTAACCACAACTTCTGCTAGGAACCGACTGCTTACCAAACTGAGCTTACTGTAGGATTTGTTTAACTTCCTTTCTGTTTCTTCACTATAAATGATCGCTGTTAATATTTCTGCTTGTGGAGGGATACTGAAAGCTAGTTATTCTTCAGAAGCACTGCCTGTTCGCTTCTGGTGTAATGTTAACCTTGTCCTCTTCCTGAGGAAGGCCAAAGGCATAGGTCACCTTGTTTACCAGGCTTAGGTAAGAAGCTTCCAGAAAAGAAATCTGTAGTTACAAATTTAATAGAAAAATCATAGGTGCTGAAGCACTGCATTGATGAGCATGTTAAAAACTACAGATGACTGGACATACTGACATAGTGAATAGATAAAGAGTCCTGTGGCCCCTTATAGACTAACAGATGTATTGGAGCATAAGTTTTGGTGCGGGAATACACATGCGTCTGACCAAGTGGGTATTCACCCATGAAAGCTTATCCTCCAATACTTCTGTTAGTCTATAAGGTGCCATGGGACTCTTTGTCGCTTTTTATAGAGAAGAGAGGCCATGATGAGAAATAAAGTGCATTGTGGGGCACTGGTATCCTCAATGCATTTATTCTTAAATATGGACACATACTTCTTGTTTCTTTTCCATTTGAAGGCAAATACATCACTGAGGTAAAAATATGCCTAACCCCCCCTTGCAGAGAGTGGCAGAATTCACTCAAAATGTCAAAGATGATATGTAAATTTGGCAGGCCTTTTATTTCCAGGAAATATACTGCAAGTTTCTGTGTGGCTGGGAAAGCATATTCTTCCTTTTTCCTTGTTTAATGCAGTCAGCAAATCTGCAGGGCAGTCGCAGAACACTACGACTGGAACTCCTTGCCTCTAAAAGTTTATAGGAGTAGCAAAAAGCAAAAACTTATCAGGGCACTGGTCATGGGACACAGGGCTCTTCTTCCACCTTAAGATCTTCAGTTCAAATCTAGCCCACACTGGTGGTGGCCAAAAGTTGCCATCATTGGTCAGTTTTTCAGCAGCCTATCTGAGGTGAGTTTGGTGGGCTTAGTCCTCTTCTCAGTGAACTTGTGTCTACATCACCATAACCACCCTTGTTGACCATTCATCTGTCACCTGTCTTGAGCAGTAAAGCGCTACACTATATGCAAGTGTGGCATGCAGTTTAGGGGCTCGGCATTCAGATAAGAGCCTTATGATACATTATGTAATATGCCTGATATGCTAATAATTTTCTCTTGCACAAGACGTGCAAGATGTGGCCCACATCTTTACAACTATGATGGCCTCATCCCGGTCCTTCAGTGCAGCTGGTGATTGAATATTTGAACTCCCAATTCAATTTCTGGAGCGTCCTCTTGAAACAACTGAACCATTTTTCTCTAGTTGCATGATTCTGCACACTGCTAACAGGACAGAACATTTTGCTGGACAGTGTTCTTCCTGCTCCAATACACACATCCCTAGAGGGGTGTGGGACCTGGAGCGGAAGTGACGGATTCGTCTCTTTTGGGACCGACTGTGCCAGCCAACCGCACCGGCCTACGGGACCCCCCAAAGTGCGGGACCTGGACCGGCCGCCTCAATTTGCCCTACCCAAGGAACGTCTCTGCACACAAGCTAAGAGCAGAACATTTCGCTCTCTCTCTGCCATTTCATCAACCAACACAATGGAAAAGACACTGAAGCAACTGAATTAGGAGTCACAGCCTAAGCAAGTTCGGAGTGGTTCTGAGAGAGCGAGAGGTGTGTGCAGAGCATGGCTGAGTGCATGCAGTCATTTGACAGTACAACAAAGAATGCCGCACAGGAAAGGCTCAGACTCCATTTATTAGCATAAATCCAAAGGGCAAATGTTCAGCACATTTCTGAACTCTCTTCCGTGCAGCTGATGAACATCACCTGAAGGAACTGCTGATTGTAGGATGGCCACTAACCTGCTCTTCTCTTCTGCTTCCATCTGGGCCATCCTCGCATGAAGATTCACTTTAATTATGACTGAAATCATTGGATCCACTTAACACTCTCCTGGTTCCTTCACCCTCTCTTCACTCCTCCACTGATGAATAAGGTGGATGAAAATGTGCTGCAAGCATCTTTTTGCTGTTTGCAGTTCACAGATCTCCCTTGCAATGCTGTCATTTTCCTGACCACCAGCCAAATGACTTCTTAACAGTAAGGCTTCTATGCTCTGAATGGTTGGAGCATTGCAGGAAAAAAACAACACTGACAGACTGATATGTTCAGAAGGGGCCCTTTCCTTCCTCCTCCAGGAAAAAAAAATGTATGAGAGTAGGAGGCTATTACAAATGCACCCATGTAAGTACCATAGATAATGTGTTCTCTGTCTCATAGCAGAGACCACAGAAGTGACTCCAGATTTACTTCACTGAATGCCACAGGTATGATCAGAGAAAAACACAAGTAACCCTAGGGTAGCTTGCAGAAGAGAAGATGGGAACAGCTAATTGTTTAAGTCAGGCAAACCTTGCAGCAAGCAATTCATTCAGTAAGTGAATTTAGCTCCATTTCCTGTTTGCAAATGATCCACAAACAGACTTTATTCCAAACATGAGTGTTATTGCAAGTTATAACACGGCTGTTTGATTTGACCAAATGGCAGCCCGTGCGTCCAGGACACACACTATTCATATGCTCTATTACTTTAAGTGCTCATGATTACCCAAGTCATGTGGGATTTTCTTAGACGATTGAAATTTTTACAAGCAGTTAAATAAGTCACCTCCTGCATGAACATAGATGCAAACAAATCTGCACAAGTATTAGTTAGAAGGGATGCTCAATATCCCCTTTCCTTCCATTCATTCCTGTGCTCGAGTAAGTAAGTCCCCCTTCTCCTTGGTTGATGAGAGGTAGATTCACCAGGCAGATGCCAGTTAAGGTTGTTTTTTGGCTCCCCAGCCTTCTCCTGAGGAAGTAGAGAAGCACCAACACTAGACTGTGAAAGAACCAGTCCTTAACCCATCTCCTGCCAATTCCCCTTTCTTAGGGGCAAAAGACAGACAAATATAACGCAAACTGCTGGATAAGTAGGCTTGGTGGCATTTTATTTTATTTATTTATTTATTTTTGGTAATTTTGATGCATAATATCAATGTCTATTTTTAAGTATTTTTTCTATTTTTAGCTATTTAAATTTTCATAGGTATGTGAAGATATGGGGAGGTCAGGCAATTATTTTATGACAGTAGATGCTGAGATTTAAAAAATTAATGCTTAACAACAGTTAACACAAATTGTGTCTACATGTCAAAATATACAAAATAAATAGCCTTAACTCAAACTCTAACAAGTTCTCAAGTAGCACTTTTCTTAACTGAAATTTACAGACAGGCAAAGTAGCATTGATGGAAATATTTTTTTTCATTGGTTTCTGTGTGTTCGGCAACATCAACATTTATTGATAAAAATCGTATCCTTCTAAGCCTCTATATAAGATCTTTTTGGAAATGTCCATGAAACTTAAATTATATCAGGGATCTCAAAACTTTCAAGGGGAAAAAAAACTGGATCTGCTTTTGTTTAGACATTAATATAAATTCTCAAATAGGAGGTGGAGGTCACCATGAGTCTGTGTTACATGGTCAGTGTCAAATCATGTGGTGATGGGATGCAACAAGAGGAGATTGGGCTGAATCTGCCTATTTGGCTTTTACACCTACCCCCTCCATCTTGTGGACAGGCTTTCTCGCAAAGAGGGCAGACCAGCCTCAGAATCAGAAGGCTAAGCAGGAAGAGAATGGGCTAGAAGGATCAGTCCACTTCTTCTCCCCCAGAACCCAGACCACTCCCCAAAAGGCTCTCAGGAGTGGGGAGGACTCTGAGCCAAGCATTGTGTTCAGGTGATAGTTGTTTTTGCATAGATCTGTACATCTCCTCTACTATCTGAGAGAGAGAGAGAGAGAGAAAGAAGTTTCTTTGCAAAGCCATGTCCCCAAAAGATTAAACTACAAACCAGAGTGCCCACAAGAGTGTATAAACTATAGGAGAGGCCTGGAGCGGCAGCTAGACTGCAACATCCCACATCTCAAGGAGGGATGCCAGACAGGGACTCTGTACTTTGGGTGTGTACCAGAGAGGCCAGAACTAGAGACACCATCTGAACTCTGCTCAGACACAGTGGGCTTGGAAGAACATGGGATCCAAAAGGTTGGGCCCAATGCAGCAAACTGGTGGCCATCCACTAGGGGGAACCCCACATCAGGGCTTTAACACAAACATAATTGTCCTCACGAAGGGTGAGCTCATTCTGGACATCTCAGAGCTTCCCACAGCTCTATCACACATTCCATACTATAATTATTAAACATTTAGACAGCACCATAATCCCTGCCCCAAAGGCCTCACATACAAGTAGGATAAACACAGACCATAAAGATAGAAACAAACAGAAGAGAGTAGAGGATAGACACACACAGGATAAATCCTGTTTGAAAAAAAACCCAACTGTCCTTATATAGTGAGTTAATCTTACAAGTTTGCCTGTTGCTGAGTAGAGAATGAGGAAGAGGAATGGACTGGGTAGAATAATGTGTTGCAAGTCGATAGTAGAAAGCAAGGTGAAAGAAGGGGTTTTAAAGCAAGATCTGAAGGGGAGGAAGGATGGTTGGAGAATCAGAACAAGATCAGAGATAATTAAGAGAACCAAGGCTGGAGACTGGTGGAGGAGACAAACCAATGGGTACTCAAGGATGAGCGAGAAGAGTTGAAGAAGTAAAACATTGGTGTCAAGAGAAAAGAAAGCGAGAAGGTGGCTGAGAGCAGCAAAGAACTCAGAGGTTGATTGGCTGAGAAATCAGAGCAGTGAATGGTGAGAAGTGGGTAGAGGAGAATGAGACACTGAAAGGGAAGTGGTGCACATCAGACAAGGCAGACTGAGGTAGAGCTTACCAGAGAGGGAACAGTATTGAAAGAGCCTGGTCACAAAAGCATGAACATGAGAAAACATACAGCTATAAAACAATGAAGGACAATGCAGGTCAACATGTAAGTTGAAGTTGCTTAGAATATGGGTATGAGAATGAGTAGAACTGAAGATGGCCAGGAGTGGAAGTCAGATCTGGGGGCAAGGGGAAAGAAGAGCCAGATTGTGCGCAGTATGAAGGTACAGGAAGCAAGAGGGGGAGAGAGAGAGAGAAAGAAGGGCTGGAAATGGCATGAAGGAGCAAAGCCAACCACCACTGCCATTTCACCACTGTTTCTTCCCTCTCCAAAAAAGGCCTGCTCTTCACCCCACCAACCCAGATACCAGCCTTCGCTTCTCACTCACCTGTTCCATGCAGCCAGCTATTTCTTCGGCTCTGGACTCTGCTGGGAAATCCTCCCTTCTCTCCAGCCTCATCCAGCAGAGTACTTGGCCTGGCTGGTTCCTTGGGAATGGGACAGGTCAGGACCCAAGCACAAGGGCAAAGACCACTCTGGTTCTTATGCAGGCTGGAGTCCTGATGTAGCCTTTCCCCTACATCCAAAGATTTCCCCCTCCTGTCCAGCACAGCCATCCATTATGGGCCTATGGGAAAAAATGAAAATTTGCTTGTTTCCAAATTGCTAACACAATTGGAAAGTGTCCAATTTACTGATGACTCAAACTACTGTACTGAACCATAGTGATACAGCATAGATGAACCCATTTTTTGGAGCCACGCTGGGTCCGCACATGCCAGATAGGGACTTAGGGTACAACACATGAGCTGTAATCCGATCTAGCAGGCCAAACTGTTGGAAACGAATTCAGCTGGAAGTGAGTTCTAACATTGCTCTTTAAATCCTGTTTCCCGCCCAGTGTAGACAGGGACATCTTAACGGAAATACTTGGAATTCAGTGAACTACTGAAGGTTCATGTAGAAAAATCAACCCATGTAATACGCACTAAGAAGGTTTCCAACTTGTAAAGGGCAAAGGGGTGCTTTGTTTATTTAGAGTCCAAAATTCAGTCTTGGTCACAGAAAACACATTGGGTCAGAAACCCTTTTTGCAGGAGAAATAGGTGTGAAAACATGAGCACTCAGCCGCCACTCACTTTTGGGGACTGAATTTGTGCTGCCTTCACCTGGAGGCAGTCCAGTTCAGTATACATGACATGCTGCCTTCACTAACAAATGAGGGGAATTCTGTAGTTTGAGCTACATACATAAATGTGAGGGAAAAGAAAAACTCTAAACACGGTGCATGACTATAAACATCAAGACTTTTAATTTCAAAAGCCGATGAGAAGACATCAGGTCTGAATTTATCACCCAGATTTATTTTTCATGTAAGTAACCAGAAAGTTTGTTGTAGAGAATGAACACTCAATGCTATTTAGCATCTCGGAAGTTATCGGTGTTAGTGATGTGAAATACTACAACCCTCAAAATAAGTCAATCATCAGGTCCTAGCCATCTGGGGACATGCAGCAGCCAAAGCTGTTTCAAAACAGGTCTCCAATTTGGCATTAAGTGAGCTGGAGTTCTTGCTAGTTTAAGATGAGAGCAGTGTAAGAAGCTATCTAGAAAGCTAAATGATCTCTTTTCACCTGGTGAATATTTTAAATTTCCCCAACTAGAAATCTTTCGGAAACAGTGGGGAAGGCAAGAATGTTAGAAAAGCCCGCCCTGTAATGCAGCACCGTATCTTCATTAAAGCTCAGATTTGGGGAAATCCCTGGGACTTTGATTGTATCAGACGTATCACAGAGAAATTCCTATAGCATTTAGATGAGGCATGACTAAAATGCAGCTGACCAATTTTTCACCACCACCTTGCCGGTTGCCTTGTGTATGGACACATCATTACACTTCTTTCTATGAGAGAAAAATGGGTTTTACTTCCGTATTAGGACAGGAGAGCAAAACAGCCACAGAATGAAGATGTAAGTGATGCTAGAAATGATATTTAAAGGGACATTGTCAACCTGAAACTTTCCTTATTTTTGGGAAGCTGATTAAAAAGAGTTTTAGGCACTACACTTGTTCCAGAATACACCTGCTATTTTTGTGGTTTTGCAATCACGTTTTTTGCAGAGAAATAAAGAGAAAATTGACAGGTTTCAGAGTAGCAGCCGTGCTAGTCTGTATCAGCAAAAAGAACAGAAGTACTTGTGGCAAAATAATTAGTTAGTCTCTAAGGTGCCACAAGTACTCTTGTTCTTTTTAGAGAAAATTGACTGAATGTTTTGGGTGGGGGAGGGCATGGGGAGAAGAGGACAGAACAGACACCATGAAACTGACTATGGACATAGTGCTGTCAATTAAATGCAAAAAAGTGGAAAGCGTAACTTTTGTTTCTCACTTACAGTGCTCTTACAAGTTGACAGAAGTGTGATTTTTAAATGCATGCTCTCTCCCAACCTTGCCCACTGTGTATAAATCCCCTTAAAGTATCTTTAAAAGAATGTATTTACATCGGTTTTGTTTGTTACAGACCTGTGTAAGACATTTTGAGTTTGAAACATCTTACAGTATGCTTTAAATCAAGGGTTCTCAAACTGGGGGGTCAGGACCTCTCAGGGGGTCACGAGGTTATTACATGGGGGGTCGCATGGTGTCAGCCTCCACTCCAAACCCCGCTTTGCCTCCAGCATTTATAATGGTGTTAAATATATTAAAAAATGTTTTTAATTTATAAGGGGGGGATCAAAACTCAGAGGCTTGCTCTGTGAAAGGGGTCACCAGTACAAAAGTTTGAGAACCACTGGTTTAAATACTACAGAATTCTCTAAACAACAGCACTTATGAGCTGCAAGTGCTATTACACCTTTAGGGCTTTATTTGGAAACACCAGGCTCAATTAGTTTCCTACAAATTATAAATGCAGTGAATTGAGGTCATTTAGATTTAATTACCTGATTGTATTTCAAAATAAGCTACAATATCAGTGATCAAAAATAAATGGTGGGTGCAAAACTGGGAGCCCAGTTAAGGATAGGCTGAAAAGCAGTGCTCTTCCACTTTAAGAGGTCTACCAGTGACACATACGACTGCATTCTATTTCCCAGCTTTAGATTGCCTTAGGGTATGTCTACACTACGGGATTATTCTGATTTTACAGAAATCGGTTTGGTTAACCGTTGTTTAAAGTTCAGAGTGCACGTAGGCCACACTAAGCACCCTTAACTTCGGCAGTGTGGTTCCATGTCTGAGGCTAGCGTCGATTTCCGGTGTGCACTATGGGTAGCATCTGCCCTTGTTCCCGCTGTCTCTCCCGCCATTTGGATTCTGGGTTGAGGATCATGCATGATGGGCAACAGTGTCACAGGTGATTCTGGGTATGTCATCACTCATCCTGCTCCATGAAGCAACAGCAGTAACCATTTGCGTGCCTTTTTTCCCTGCATTTGCCTGGCAGACGCCCATGCATGGACTACCTGGAAGCTGTTTTGCCTTTTGTCACTGTCACCGTATGTGTTAACTTGGATGCCTGGCTGCACGGAGGCGGGTCTGCCGTGCTACCAGCAGCATCATTTGCCTTTGCAGGTGCAGAGGATGGTTCCCTCCTATTGCCCGTTCTGCATTTGTAATTGGCATGACATGATGGGTGTGGTTTTCTGGCACCGCTTTTGCACTTGGAAATTGGCGCCGATTGCATGGTTATCATCCTTTATGGTACCGTCGTCTGCTGTCACGGCTGTGCTCCCGGCGGCCTCGGCTGAGGTTTTCGCCGGGGCCGTGGACCAATGGAAGCTCCCGGGTCATTCTTCTTTATGTTTTGTCAAAACTGTCAGTCCTGCTGATTGGGCCGAGATCCCGCAGAGAAATGTTGGCCTGGCTTGGCATTCTAGGGGTGCGCCCTGCACAACCCACCCGTTCGCTTCTCCTCCCACCTCCCTCTGGGCTACAGTTGGCATGTCCCCCCGATTTGTGTGATTAACGGAAAAGAATGCCAGGATAGGAACACTGAGCTAGTTTTCTGTGAGCTAAATGGGGGAGGCAGCCTCCAGCTGCTATTGATGTCGGCGTCAGTTACGGGGGGGGGCGTGAACGCGCCTCCCGCTGGCTCATGGTAGTGCGGGTACGATCTGCTTTAGACTGAAGGGGCGGGGGCTGATGTGTGAGCTCGCCTTTCCAGTTGCTATGATGAGACGGTTCAAGCTTTTGTCCGGTCTGTGGAATGACCGAGGTCATCCCTTTTTACCAGGTGCCCCCGGCAACCTCCGGGCCCGCCAGGGCACTCACAGGCTGATGAGCGGCGAATGGCTACCTCATTTTGACCATCTAGCCACCGGGAAGGGGTGCTTGGCTGTTCGCGCTTGCAGCACCTGTCTCCAGCACATGCAGTAGACATACGTGAAACTGAAAAGGGAGAAATTGACTTTTGTTCCCCCTTTTCTTTCAGGGGGTGAAGAAGGGTCTAATTGTGACTACACCCTGAAACACTCGAGGGAAATGTTTTTGCCCTTCTGCACTGGGAGCTGAGCCAAGATGCACTACTTTCGGAGACTGCGGGATAGCTGGAGTCCTCCGTACCCTCCCTCCCTCCTGAGCGTCCATTTATTCTTTGGCTTTCTGTTCGCTTGTACGCGAGCACTGTGCTTGAGTCCCTGCTGTGGCTCTCTGTTCATCTAGCCTGGAGATTTTTTCAAATGCTTGTGTAATTTCGTCTTCTGGACGGAGCTTATATGAACAGATTTGTCTCCCTCTCCGCGCAGATTCTCGTTCTCCCGTACGACGGTCTGCGTGAGCTCTTTGTTTGGATTTGGACTGCTTGCCCCTGCGCTGCATCAGTTTCCATGCTGGGGAACAGGATGAATTCACAGTTCGCCGCGGCTTTTCCTGTCTCACTGGCCAGTGCATCTGAGTTCAAATTGCTTTCCAGAGCGTCACAATGGTGCACTGTGGGATTCTGCCCGGAGGCCATACCGTCGTTTGCGGCCGCCTAACCTAATCCGACCTGGCTGGATACCGATTTCAGCGCTCCTCCTATGGGGGGGAGTACAAGAATCAGTTTAAAGAGCCCTTTATATCGATATAAAGGGCATCGTTCTGTGGACGGGTGCAGGGTTAATTCGGTTTAACGCTGCCAAATTCAGTTTAAACGCGTAGTGTAGACCAGGCCTTATACCAGTCACCCAAATCTGCAGGACAAGAGAGACACTAACACTGTCAATAACAACAATTCAGTATTTCATTCACAATGTAAAAACAAGCTCCTTCCAATAAAAGGGATATCAGCTAAAACTTCCAACTCAAAATAAGATTTTTCTAGTTAACACAAAACACAAATGACATGCTTGCTCTGTTTCAGGCACTTTCAAGATCATAGTTTATTTACTGTAGGTAAAAAGCTAGTATACAGATTAGGGATCCCTTAAACTTCAACTCTACAGTTATATACCACTTAGTATTTTTGCTCTGAATGTTAACCAAACAGTTTCTAAACACCTGTAAGCCCCACTAATAGTATGCATGTTATGAGAAAGAAAATAATATTTAATTTGCTCAATGCGTAATATTTACACTGTGAAACCAGTGGCAGATAACAAGCAGTGGTAAAGAGGTAATAAACTCTAAAAAGCCAAAGTCTGTATTTTTTACATTGTGCTAATCAACATAATTGTATATAAAATAATGAACATAGTAGAGCTTCCCATTACAGAAATCTTAGTCATCTGAACTGTAGTCATTACTTGCTAACAATTTACATGCAAAGACCTCCTAGTTCGACATTTGATTTTTTTAAGTGTAAGTAGATTATGACATTTAAGAGACAAACATTAACTTGTGTACAAACAAAATGAAAAACTGCACTCAAGAACTGTACTGGTCACAAGCCTCTTTCATACAGAAATAATATAAACAATGACGGCAACTGGTCTCCTTTCCATACAACAAACATTATAAAAGGTGATGCGTAGGCTGAGTTCTACCCAGATGGTACAACTCCATAGACATTGGGAACACACGGAGTTCAAACACATGCTCTTTATAAGAGGCCCATCTTTCCATCCAATGGCAATGACTGAAAGCAAGTAAGGGGCACAGGTGTACAACTAATTAAATCTTGCAAAATACAAAGATGGGGGGCTGTTAATATACAATTCAAACTATATACAGAATATAATGGAATGTATCCCATCCCAAAACTGCTTTGTGAAACAACTGGACCTGTCTACACTAGCCTCGTAATTCAGAGTTGTAATAACACAAAATGTTAAGTACACAAGAGATTTACATGAGAGGTAAAACTTAGGGGGCATTTTGCATTAACTATTTATGGAGATGTTTAATGGATATTCTAATTTTAAAATTATTTTGTTAAGCACATTTGAACCAATGTCTATATATATATATATATATAAAATGTCCTGATAGACACTTCAATATTTAACTTTGGTGATTTAAAAGGCCTTTTTGTGACTTTTGTATGAATGGCATGGCAGAATGCTACTGACGTGTGTACACATCTGCATCACCCCGAGACTTGGTGATCCGACAGTGCATGAACATGTCTTCCTTGAGGTGCTTTCCAACTTAAACCATTCCAGCAACCAAAGAGTGAAAAATGGATTAAACTAAAAATTTCAGGTAACTGTAATTTAATAGGGAATGGAATGCCAATATGGCAGCAAAACGTTTTTTAAACAGGAAAGTCTCTTGTACCAGCAGAATCCATATACAGATACACAAAGGGAGAGGGAATACACCACCTATCATTCCTGTGAAACAAAAGCTGATTCATCATGTGAGAAGGTACAAATTACAGAAAACATGAATAGTCAGTAGAAGAGAAACAACTGCTTTACATAAAGAAGAAAGAACACTTCAATCTGATCACAGTTATTTTGTGAAGGCAGCTACAACAGCCCAGAGGACCTCATTTGTGTTGGCCTTCAGACATTCAACTTCAGGGTCTAAATCCAGGAGCTGCCGCACTCTCTTTGTGGCTAAATCATACTGCTCATCCAGTAGGGGGGCAAAAGCGTTCTCAAGGACATCTGAAGCATGGGCTAAGTAAATGAGAGCCAGCAAGCGCTTGTCCATGCGGTGAGGGTCATTCACCCATTTGTCAAGAACTGCTTCTTGAACTTTCTTGATGAGGCGCTGTTTTATGTTGTTGTTGGTGAGAGGGTGGGTAGTCATGTCAAAAAGAAGGAAGTTCTGTTTCTCTGTCGTCAATACACCTTTTTCCACTAGGTTTTTAGCTAATCGTTCACGCACATTTCGTAACTGGTAGTGCAATTTTAATGGGTTCCATGTCTCACCTAAAAAAGGAACAGTATCGGTTAATCAAGGTTTAGCTCCTACCCTGACTATTAACAAGGATAAGTGTTTATTTTTTTTCTGTAGTGCAGAAATAAAGGCTTCAATTAATATGGTAACTTAGTGCAGAAAGATACCATACTTTTGCAGCTCTCTTCTAACCTCTGGCCAGCAGATATAGGCTTAGACAAGAGGAACATTGAGATTAAGAGTGCCTCCCTGAACAACAGGGCACTCAAACTTACATAAACCATGTAGTTGGCTTGTTTTCACTCTGTTGAAGGTGAAATGCAAGCTAAGTGATGACTTTGTTATCTATATATAAAACTAAACTAAAACAAAACTATATATTTGTCATCACTTATGTATGTAAGAAAACCATGGAAAGTAGAGAAGAAACAGGAAAACGATGAATAAAAATAATTCTTAGTGAAGAAAATGTCTCTCCAATCTTTCCTAGTTGTCCATTTCCAGCACTGCCCCTTGAAAAGGCTGGGAAACTGTCATTTTCAGCCATTGCCATTCTTTTTGCCATAAAGTTGTGCTAATGCTGATTCTTATCCCAGATATTCTTCTAATTGCTTTATCCAGTTAGTTTTATACTCATTTCCTTTTTGGAGACAAATCTGAGATAAAAGTGACCATCCACCCTACTATACGTCTTCTTGTATTGCCTGAAGTAAGCTCTGATCTTTACATGAAATAAGGAAAGGCATTTCCCAACACATTGTTAAAGGAGAACAACAAAATTTTAAAAAGTATTTTAACTTAACCTTAAATATTTTGGGTAAAATCATGTAAATAAGTGCAGAGTATTACAGCAATAGCTACTGCTTAGCTAAGACTGACAAACATTTCAATTTAACTCTTGTTTTTAGTCACTCGTAATCTGCTTAAGCTTTCATCTTGTGGGCTGAAATTTTAGATGTCTAGTCTGTTGAAGATGAATTTTTTGAGAAAAAGAAAAAGAAAAGAAAAGACCCAAAAACAAACAAACAAAAAAGTTTCCCTCACACAAAAAAATCTCTCTTTTGGAAAAGCCAGCAAGGAGATGAAAGTTAAAAATTTGGCATGGAGGTGGCTCTTCTGCATAAGGGCTTTCATACATTTCTATGACAAGTGATCCAATTTGGCAAGTTACAGGCCTTTGAAAATGCCATTTTGCATATTTACAACAATATTTAAATTGTAGTGGGTGTAATTCCTTCAGAACATTTCAAGGAAACAGCGTGTGCTGCACATGTCTATACAGTAAGTTATAAATGTAATCAAAAACTGACTGTAAAGTTTTGTATGTGACTCAAAGATCCTGTGAACCTATGACTCCTTCAGCATGCACATTATTGCCTAGCGAATGACACATGGCTCTCTACCAGCCCTGCCTGATTCAACATGGTTTCCTCCGGTGGGTCCTGAAACTGTGTCTAAATAATGGATCACAGTAAGAGAAAGTAAGTAGGGAATATTAGCTAATTGTTTCCTTGCTTTTTTAGGCGTTTGTACTACTCAGATGTAGATTGTTGGTGCTAATAAAATGAGTAGTTTGGTGACACCTTGTGTCCAACTACACGGAACTGCACTACTAGAGATTTAGATGTAGTGATTGCATTTTCAGAAACAATGGATGTTCTGACACAAGTTTGCTTGTTCTGTAGGCTGCTTTACCTAGGGATCACCTTAGGAACCACGCCTGCTTGAAAAACATTGCCTTAAAATGGCCTAATTTGCACTTCCATGACAGGTCTGGAAGATGTCACATAAGCAACCCTCTTAAATAGAATCTTCCTTTCTCTCTCATTTATCTTAAATTAGTGCAGTATAATGTAAGAGTGGCTTTTCCCCAGGAAAAATCTTCAGCCAAAATACTAAAAAACAAGAACTGTGTGTTGTTGTGAAGTCTATTTAAAAATCCAAGTATTATTCTTCAAAAACTAGTTCTCTAAACCAAGGATTCCCAAATCCTACTCCCAAACCAGCCACCAAATAACACAGTATAAATAGAGAGGATTGATCTAGCTTTCAGGCATATCCACCTTAGGCTGTTAGCTCAACGCTCAGAAGGGTCAAACCAGGTCAAAATAGGGATGAGACCTTAAAGAAAAACCTAGGGTGTTGGTGACACATTACATGACCTTTGAATCAGGACTGGCCTAGTACTCTCAACATGGGGAAACGGGCAGTGTGCTAATATGAATGAGGTATTTTGGACAAGAAAAGCAAGCTCTAGAAATATTTGCAAGATTAGGGGGCTGTTAACCAGAATTCCTACTAAACCACAAAACTGTTCTTTCCCCTCTTCTCCTTTCTTTCTGTCTCCCGTTAATTCATGCACAGTGAAAGAGAGGAGAGGGAAGTGATAGTGATAATGAATGTCAAGTACGAAATGAAGTGGGAGAAAAGGTGAATCAGTGAAGAGGGAAGGAAGGAAGGGAGGGAATGAGACTCCACTCTAATTTAAATATTGATCCGAGTTATTTGTGCTATACAGAAGGGGAGAGACAGGGGAATCTAAAGGGAACACTGATTTTAGCGCTCTAACTTCATTCTGCCTGTCCTGAAGTTATGCTGTAGTTTCCATTGAACACAGTCGTTTTCTTCACTTTCTTTTCTCAACTACATAGTGTTGCTCTGCATTGTTCTACAACAGCTACAATCCATGTAAGAGTAGCTGCATTTCATTTCCATTCTGGGTGAAGTAACAGAGACAAACGGTGGACAAAAAGAGATGATTTTAAAAAATCAGATACATTTAATTTAAATACATTTTTCTTTAACAAACTTGTTTAAAATTAAATTGAAATTATGACAATTTATGTTAAGGCATAATTTTACTATATTCTAGTCAAATAATTTAAATAAAATATGTTGCATTAATGAACCCGCCTCAAATTTTAATGAGTTGGAGGGTGCTGATTTTTTAATATATATATAGAATCAGGGGGAACATCATATCTGAGGTCAACTCAAGTTTTATAAATACATCACAACGTTACGTACTGCATTAAGTATCTATATTATTTTCAGTCTTTATAATGGAGCAAATGCTGGTATTTACATTTTTACAAATGTAAGTACTTTTCACTTCTACAGTGCAGAGAACCTTTTGCCTTCATTACTTTTGGTTTCAGTTTGCTAGCAGCTGGTGCAGAGAGAATATTTTCTTCATGTGGACTATTTCATTCAAAATTGAGAAACCAGTTTGGAGTTGAAAAAGCAAGAAAACTTTTTCAGTCTTAAGTGGCACACAGGATCTGGTTCAAGAGGTGAATAGAGCAGTCACAATCAGATTCAACTTAACATCTTTCTGGGGGGAGGAGGGAGTAAAGAAATCCACCGCAGTAGCATTTAACCTCAAAAAGGGGAACTACACAATATTAGGAACCTAGTTAAACAGAAATTAAAAGAAACAATCACAAGAGTAAAATGTCTGCAAGCTGCATGGAAATAATTTAAAATCACCACAATAGACGCTCAACGAAAAAACTGCCATTGTGACTGAACAGAGTAAAAGAGGCAGAGGCAAAAAGATATCCTTTAAAAATCGGAAATCAAATCTTATAGAGGAAAACAGAAAGAAGCATAAACTCTGGAAAGTCAAGTGTAAAAGTATAATTAGGCACGCCAAAAACAAATTTGAAAAGCAACTAGCAAAAGACAAAAAAAAACCTAACATAAAAAAAAATGTAAATATACCAGAAGCAGAAAGCCTGCCAAACAATCAATATGGCCACTGGACGATCCACATGCTAAAGGAGCACTCAAGGAAGACAAGGCCCTTGCAGAGAAGCTAAACAAATTCTTTGCATGGGTCTTCACTGCAGAGGATGAGAGGGAGATTTTTACACATAAGCCATTCCTTTTAGGTAACAAATCTGAGGAACTGATCCAGAATGAAGTGTCAATAGAGGAGATTTTGGAGCAAACTGTAAGTTAAACAGTAATAAATACCCAGAACCAAATGGTATTCACTTGAGTTCCAAAGGAACTCAGATATGAAATTGCAGAACAATTAACTGTAGTATGTAACCTATCATTTAAATCACCCTCTGTAGCAGATGACTGGAGGATAGCTAATGTAATGCCAACTTTTTAAAAAGGCTCCAGGGGCAAGTCTGGCATTTACAGGCCAGTAAGCCTAACTTCAGTACAACGCAAATTGGGTGAAACTATAGTAAAGAACAGAATTATCAGACACAGATGAATACAATCTGTTTGGGGAGAGCCAACATGGCTTTTGTAAAGGGAAATCATGCCTCATCAAACTATCAGAAATCTTTGATGGTGTCAATAAGCATGTGGACAAGGGTGATCCACTGGATATACCATACTTGGCTAGACTTTCAGAAAGTCTTTGATAAGGTCCCTCACCAAAGGCTCTTATGCAAAGTAAGCAGTCATGGGATAAGAGGGAAATTCCACGCATGGATCAGTAACTGGTTAAAAGACAAGAAACAAAGGGTAGGAATAAATGATCAGTTTTCACATTGGAGAGAGGAAAGCAGTGGGATTCCCTGAGGATCTGTACTGGGACCAGTGCTATTCAACATATTCATAAATGATGTGGAAAATGAGGTAAACAGTAAGGTGGCGAAGTCTGCAGAGGCTATAAAATCACTCAAGATAAGGTAAGTCCAAAACTGACTATGAAGAGTTACAAAGGGATCTCTCAAAATTGAGTGACAAAACAGCAGATTAAATTCAAAGTTAATAAGTGCAAAGTAATGCGCATTGGAAAACATAATCCCAGCTATACATACAAAAATGGTGCTGGGTCTAAATTAGCTGTTACCATTCAGGAAAGAGAGTCACTTGGAGTCACTGTGCATAGTTCTCTGAAAACATCTGCTCAGTGTGCAAGGGCAGTCAAAAACGTGAACAGAATGTTAGAAACTATTAGGAATGGGACAGATAATAAAACAAGAAATATCATAATGGCACTATCTAAATCCAATGTACACCCACAACTTGAATACTGAGTGCAGTTCTGGTTGCTTCATTTCTAAAAAGATATATTAGAATTGGAAAAATGACAGAGAAGGGCAATAAAAATTATTAGAAGTATGAAACAACTTCCATATGAGGAGGGATTAAAAACACTGGGACCATTCAAGCTTGGAAGAGAAACCACTAAGAGGGGAATCTGATACAGGTTTATAAAATCATGAATAGAGTAAAGAAAATGAATAGGAAAGTGCTATTTACTCCTTCACATAACATGAGAATGAGGGGTTACCAAATGAAGTTGATAGGCAGTAGGTTTAAAACAAACATAAGGAAGTAATTCTTCACACAACGCACAGTCAACCTGTAGAATTCATTGCCAGGGGATGCTGTGAGGGCCAAAAGCATAACTGGGTTCAAAAAAGAATTAGGTAAGTTCATAGAGGATAAGTCCACCAATGGCTATTAGCCAAGATAATCAGGGATGCAACATATGCTCTGGGTGTCCCTAAAACTCTGACTACCAGAAACTGGGGCTGGATGACAGGGAATGGATCGGATCACTTGATAATTGCCCTATTCTGTTCATTCCCGCTGAAGCATCTTGCACCAGCCACTGTCACAAGACAGAATACTGGGCGAGATGGACCATTGGCCTGACCTACTATAGTTATGTTCCTTTCTTAGTCAATGAATAAAATCAAGGAGGTGAGAGGTAAGATCCACCAATTCTAAAAACTTAAAGGTTATGGGGCCAGATTTTTAAAGACAGACGCCTAATAATGCAAACAGATGCCAGTGGGATTTTTAAACAATGTCTAAGCAGGTTTCATGTTGATTTCATCTTCATTCGATGTGAGTTAGATACCTTGTTACTTTTGAAAATCCCATTAGGCATCCATCTGCATTTTTTGGCACAAATATTTTTGAAAATCTGGCACATGGTGACCAGAAACAGTCAATTCACTAACTACAGTTAATACTTCCTTTGTTTAATAAATTAGTTTAAAATGCAAAACATGTTCTTGTAAATTTATTTTTTCCCCTTGTGTATACAACACAACATAGTTTTATTTTACTAATATAAAACAATTTTAAAACAGGTTTTTGCATATTTTTAATTGAATTCTAATTTCTATCCAAATACAGCTTGACAAATCCTGAGTAAAATATCATCCAGCAAATATGAAATGTATCATTCATTGCTTAAATGAACGAGCATTGATAGCGTATCCCCTGGTTAGCAAAAATTAGTACCATATTTAGAATAAAGGCTATTTAATGTTTGCAAATCAACAAATTTCAATGGTTATACTAACCAATGAGAATGAACCATTTTTTAGGAAAATTCCTAAAAAATACAAAAGTGAAACAAGATTAAAAACAAATAATTAAAATTGAGGTTCCCTGCTTGCTGATTTAAATCATGACTGAAACTGGAAATTTAAATCATTTTGATTCAAATTCATCCATCTTGCAGACAAACAACTTCGTAATGAGTTTTGCTACACTGAGATGGAAAGGCACTGCATAAAACAAGATGATCATCATTCAGTGGTAGAATTCCCTTTTCATTTCAGTGCAGCTGATGCACTATGCGGCGAACAACTGTCATGGATTTAAATGCACTTGCAATTAACATTTTCTTCAGTAACGGTATAATCTAACTTGCATTCCATCTCTTAAAACCTGTTTGTGGAACTGTATCAAAGCAGTTGTGCCCAAATAAATCATCTTGCCTCCTTCATTCTGAAGAGATTAGAACCGACTACTCTGATTAGTCAAATTTCAAAATATTTTATAAGCTTCTCTGAACGGTGAATTCTGAAACAAAGTAAAGAAAATTGTGGGCTTGTTTTGATTTATAAAATCTCCAATTACGTCCTTGTTTTAAATTTGAAATATCAATTCCTCACTTCCATTTTTTCACTGGAGGCAAGATCTTTGGAGGACGTGAACAGTAAACTATAAGGATGTAACCTGAACTGAAGTGATTCCTGCTTCCATATAAGAGGGCAAAAGCTTTTATAAGTTGGAGAGGAAGCCTTACGTTATTGTGGATTCAACTGTTATTTCTCAACATAGGAAATGTGGTATTCCCAAATATTTTGGCTTAATACCCCTCAAAATCTGATGTGCCAAGCAATTAGTATCCCCAAATTTTACATTTTCTATCTAGTTAAGCCAATACCAGCAGTTACTTGTATTATCCAACTGGCCTCATTTTGATAAGTGCTGCAACACACCAAGGATCAGTCACTTCCCCAAGAAGCTTACAATATTTCCTCGAATCCAGTGATGACAGTTAGAGAATTTTTTTTTAAACATTTAAAAATCCTATGTTGACATCTTACCACTAAGCAGTTCAATCCAGTTTTGTACTGTTTCAGGAGGCTGGGTTTCCTTAATGTGCTTCAGAGCTTCATCAAGTAGAACATCCCCTGTGGGAGCATCTGACTTGCAGATCACCTGACAGCAAGTAAAAGAATCTATTACACATCATCCTTCTGTATTTTCATCTCCTTTTATACACCTTAAACGTCTAGGATAAAAACTGGGAACATACGCCTTAATACCACACAACATTACTACATTTAATTTGCAATACTCAACAGTGCTCATTACATCTTGATCAGGAACATCCTCTTTGAAACAATTTAAACCCAATTTAAAAACCACCACCAGTTTTCTCTCTCTGTCTCTCTCTCTCTGAAGAACCTGCAGGGACGCTTTAGTTAAAACCTCATTTTACCATACTTGGTGACTCCCAGTTTGTACATCTGCTGTACAAAAAATTAAGGCCGCAAGGAATTTAACTGTGAAAAGTAAGTACTGTGTAATTATCAAGTAGAGTCATTTATAGACAGATTTTACAAATACTGTTCCCAACTTTGAAACTTAATCATTATGTAAAGAGAATCTCTGATTAAGTTTAATTAGTTAGACTTACTGAACCATCCAAAGTAAGCTTTATTGCTTAACTTAGATAATGTTTTCACCCCTCAGCACTTCAGTTTTTAGAACTGACATTTCAGCAGGTAACTAACTATTCATCAAAGTTTCTTTGTGATCTCCCACCAGTTGCAATTCACTCTCTTCCATAACAACCTGATACAGCAGCACCAGCCTGAATTAGCAGCTCTATGAAATGTAAATTGCTCCATTTATCTCTATCAAAGCTCTATGGACTCTGTTATCCTGTGGCCATGGAATCAGATATTTTTCCATTATGCCTCAAAATGGAGTATTTTATCGTAATTTGCCATTTACCTGCAGCCAGTTTCCCATCACTATTTTCCTTTGTCTCCTTGTTATACTGGGACCTGCTTGTAACTGTTTCTTACTCTCCAGTTTTCGGCTCAAGGCGAAGTTAACTGGATTACACAGTGCACTGTTACATGGAGGCAAGCAGCTGGGCAATCTCAGTCACCGTCTCTTTCTTCTCTCTTCTGGAGATCCTCTGAATGTGTTTCTGCCCTTGCAGCACACTTCAGAGACCATCACTGGCCTGCTCTAAATGTCTATTTTTAGGGACTGAATTTGACTTGGGTTTTCAGCCTGGAGGTCAGGACCACCCTGCACTTTCCACACTGCTAAATGGGGAAATGATCTCGGGAAGTCAATCATAGCACCAAGTACCCACAAGGGAGAAATCTATTTTAGTCTGGTGAACTAAGGCAAAGAGAGATTAAGGGCCTGATTTTCAAAGCTAATGGCCACTAACTTTCTTGCCAAATGTGTCTTTCTGTAATTTTGATAGCCAATATTATTTGGACTAGATTCCTATCTATTGGTTACATCTCATATCCTGAAGCTGAGTATGCATACTTCTGTTTTATTGAAGTTCTCCACAATGCAGCAGCGCTGCTTTGGAGTTGAGTGAAACTTCTCCTCTTTAAGCAAGTTCTTCACTGTATGGACCTCTCAGTCTGGTAATCCACTTGCTTATGGGTGTCTGACTCGATGCTGCCAATCCTAAATATTCAAAAATTATGGAGTTGTCTTCCCCTCTTCCCTCATTCATTTTTTATTTATAACATATTGGGTTTTTTTTTTTACTTGTCTTTTGGTTTCTGACCTTTCACGATGCAGTTGGGTCACATTTTCAACTTTTTCTCCACAATTGGGATAAGAAACCTATTTTTTTTTTTTTTAATGAAAGCTGATTCTTACACAAACAGTTGTCTCCAAGATTTGACGCTTTAGATGAAACACCAACATATCAAAAGACTCACAATAAAATCATGAGACTTGCTAAGAATGATATCATTCTGATGCTGACATCCTTAAGTTTAGCAGAGTCCATGAGTTTGTACTTTAGATTTTGTAGTATTTATTTCCAAATTTAGCATTTAAGTCTGCTTTATGCTCTTGCTAAACATTTGACAGTTGCATTTTGCTTTTAAATCATTTTTGTTTTGGGACATTATGTAGAAGAATAAATGGAAGTGGCTTGTGATAAAAAGTACCAACTTTTTGGGAGCACAGCAATCCATGATTACTAAAGATAGAGAACATGAAGCATACAGTTTCTGTAACAACCAGTTATGTATGCTCCCCACCAACAGATCAGTAATTTTTAATGTAAATATAATAATTTAAAGCAGTGGTCCCCGAATTTTTCAGAGTCACATCCCTCCCCCTGTACCCATCTGCCCCCCACTCCACCCTCAGCCGGGGGCAGGAGCAGGGTCACGTGGGAGAAGCCACGGACAGGGGTAATAGGGCCAAGGCTGGGGCCACAGCTGGGGGCTGGGTCAGAGCCCCAGCCATGGGCGGAGGCTGTGAGCCGGAGCCCCGGGCCAGCAGCTGCAGGGCTGGCAGATGGGAGGGTCCTGGGCGCAGGGCTGGCAGCTGCAGCCAGCAGCCAGGGCCGTGGCTAGGAGCAGAGCTGTGTGGCACTCCCTCCTTGTCTCCCCCGAGGAAGCGGGGGCTGGCCTGGGCCCCAGCTGTACTTCCTGCAAGATTCCTCCGTGCCCCTCTAGGGGGGCATGTCCCCTCGTTTGGGGACCTCTGATTTGAAGTGTATACTACAATCCACCTCCCCTTGCCCTGCACTGAGCAGCACACACTTATGATTTATTTTGCTCAGCTCATTCTCCTTTCCTAATTCCAAAGGACTGCCTGACCTGAACATGTGTGTGCCTTCCTCAAACCTACTCCAATGCCCAAGGAAGTCACTTGAAACTCTCCCACTAGTGGATTATGGATTGGTCTCTGTTGATCAAGTGTAGGAATAGGATGCCTTAAAACCTACTTTAACATCCAGTTACTCTCAGCTCAGACCCATCACCTCCATATTTACTTGTCTGCAACAGTATGAGAAATATTGGGGGGCCAAAAGAGTGACTGCTGCCATATATAATTCAACAAACTGTCTTTGGAGCAGTAAGTAACATGAATATCGGCAATGAGGCTGAAAGCAGATATTTGATTCCTGACATGCAAGGTTAAGCAGTTCTGTGGCCACATGATTCTAGGAGAACCACAAGTACATTGATGCAGAATGACAACAGTCTGGGGATTTGATTGGACAGAAGTGGCCTGGGCTGAGAGCACCACCTAAATTTAAAAACTTGCCTAAATATAACACCATTTTGAACCCCCATCAGATGGAGTGAATGTGAACTTTGTTTGGAGAATGGAAAGATATGACCTTTGACATTTATAATGAAAAAGATTATAAACATATTAGAGGGTCTCTATGTCCATAAAGAAAATTACTTTTGCTCAGAAGAAGGGTAATGAAATCAACCAATATTTAACTTGTGTGGTTGACAAATCAGAGTTCAGGCACCCCCAGGGGAACACAGGTGGTCTGAACCCCGAAGAGTAAGCAACTGAATCAACTGCTTGGATACAATGTTATTGTACATAAAAATATGTTGAGTAACATCTTTTATGAAAGCTTGTAATGTTCTGAACTTGATGGTCATTATGAGATACATATACAGACTGTGGTTGTGAATCTATACATGTATATACATAGTATTCTATGCTCATAATCTGTACTACAATTTCAAATACACCTGAAAGAAGGAAGGTAGGTACTCCTCCGCAGCCAGATGTTTACCCAAAGTCAGACACAAGTAACGATCCCATGGTACAACCCAGGAAAGGACAAGTCATGGACCATTACAGTCACGAAGGAATTTTCCACCCCCCCATGAACCACCATAGTCTGAGAGGAAAAAACCTGCAAACACTTAAAAGAGAAAAGGGTTGAAGACAAGGCTATCCAGAACTCTTGAAGGTGGGGCACTGTCTGTGAATGGTGGATCCTCCCTTAGGACTCGGGGGCATGTTGGGAAACTGTTCAGAGATAATAGATAACTGGTATTAGAAAAGTGAACTTATCTAATATAGAAGTGCAAAGCCTGAAGTTGCATCTTTATTATTTATTCTGTGTAATTTACATACATTTGCTTTCCCTTACTATTTCACCTTTGAATCTGATTTTTCTATTAAATAAACATTGTTTATTTTTTAACCCAAGCAGGTCTCTTGTGCAAACTGTGTGGAGTGCATGTGTCAAAGTAAACTGATAACATGGAGCTGTTTTCAGACCTTTGGGAATGATGAACCAGAAGGAGAAAGTCCAAATGTCTGGTAGTTCAGAACCGTGGGCAGACATGTTTGGAGAGACTCAGGACTGGAAGGCTGTTGGGGTTAACCCTGCAAAGAATCACTAGGCTGGTGAAAGCCAGGGTGAAACTTTTAGGCTTATGGACTGGCTACTGGTGTCATAGCAGTGAGCTATAGCAGCACAGCATTAAAGGCACCCAAAATTACAAGGCAGGTGGAGACAGAATCCCTTACTGGTCTAGGTGATCCTCAAAACTTCACAGATTTTAATCTGTTACATTTCAAAATCAGATGGATAAACTGAATCCATGAGCCCCTCCATTTCAAAAGGCCTCATGATTTAAATATTTTTGCCACAGTATTTAAGTCTCTCTTTGAAGCTCAAAATAAATTACTTTCTTCAAGATGTTCTTGTGCGCTTTTTATTATACAGTTGCTGATATTTTAGCATTTGTTTTGATAAAAAGCATGCACACGCCACTCTGATGGAATAAAGAATTCATGGCTTTTCAAACAAAAAGTAGGTCAAATTCTAAGCAAATGAACCTTGAAAGTGCCCCTGTAAGTATGAGATGTGAAAGAATGAACATTTTAAATATGAGCATTTAGGGCTTTTAGCTATTCTATTCTTTAAGCTCCACATAACCTAAAATGGATGAAAAGGTTAAGTCTTTCATATATGGAAAGATGGAAATAGAGACTAAAAAGTATTCTTTCAACGGCAGCGAACAGCAGAAAAACAAACCACCTAAGTCTGAAACATCTTTTAACTCCACGTTCTCTTTTATTTTATTTTTTTTAAATACACCAACAACAAAACAAAATGCAAAATGGCTTTGGTTTTTATTTCTGATTGCACATGTGCACATATTCATATCATTTCACATAACACATCTTTTAGACTCTCATTAAAAGCAGTTAACAAAATTCTAGGAAGAAAAACAGTATTGGTATGAGGATCCAGAATAAATATAGCCTTTAAGAAACATTCTTGAATGTCTGACAAACCAAAGAAACTGTATGACACTTTGAGGGGGGAAAGATTCTGTGCAAACAAATTAAGGCTGAATACTGCTGGACTAGACGTAACAGTAGTTAGGTCTGTCTGCCTGAACAGAGGTCCAATTCTTCAGAAGTAGAGGAGGTTGGGAGGAGGCTTGGAAAGTTTTCAAACTCTGCTTTAAAAAAAGTTGACCAAAAGATAATGCTGACAGGGCAGTCTCCCCACAACAGTAAAGGTATTTTATGGTAAAAAGGCAACATTAACCATTTTTTAATGACTTGATTTTATAAATATCCATTAATGCCGCTATGACTAATAATCCCTAAGTATACTAGGAATCTCCACAAAGAGTTACTTTAATTTAAAACCTGCAAAATCCAGGTGCAGAAGTGATGGATTAAAGACTGACTCAGATTTTTTGCTTAATTAGGGCCCTGATTCAATAAGGTACATAAGCACGTGCCCAACTCAGAGTATATGAGTAGTCTCATTGACTTCCGTGAGATTGATCATGTGCTACATTAGGCACATACTTAAGTATTTTACAAAATTGGGGCCCAGATGCTACAATTTTTTTCAAATTATGCACATCAATTCATTAACTCCTTTTAAAAGTTCTTCAGAGTAGTGACGGTGCTGAAGCATAAACACACAGCATAATCAGCATACTGTATAGCCCTTAGCACATTTGGGCCCTGACCATGACTGGGCAACATCTCTCAGTACAGAAAAAGATTTTTTTTCGTATTTAAATTGTAATTTACACTTAGCCAATTACTTAGAACAATACAGAAAAAATATGATTGTTTGCCTCTTCCTCTTACCTTTCTTGTTAATAGACTTTTGCGCCTCATTCCACATGCCTCCAGTTGAAGACGTCCTCTCAATGCCAATTCAATTAACATGCAGCCACGCAACCCCGAGGAGATACAATCATTCCAAAAAGATGTGTAACCCTGCAGAAGGAAAGACAACTTTAGGCAAAAGTTTTTCATCTGACGTGAACACAGAAAGGCTTACCGTCTTCTCTAGTCAAATCTTAGAATTTCAAACAAAGGTCAATTTTTGTCTCCCTGTCATTGCAAACCTAGAAAAATTAGCTTTTCACCCACCACTTGATACAGAAAGTCTGGAAGAAAACCTATCCCCGATTTATTTAATTGGTTTCTCAAAGTTTATTTTTGAAAAGTGGTGAAACATTAGACAATTAAAAACAAATATAGCAGTAAATGACAGTTTTTTAGTTATCTTTAGTGTGCTCTATTAAACATATGCACAAGCAGTACATATAAATTACTTTTAATTAATTATAAGTTAATTTTTCAGACCTCAAAGTTTAAGTTGTAGTCTAATTTAGACACTCTACTGGTTGAATAGTATAATTTGTGTTTCCTGAGCAATGCTAACACTACATTTACATTCTTAAGTAGAAAGGCCCTGATGAAATGCTTAATACTGGCTTTCAGACTGCTATTAATGTAAATAGCATGATTATGCATAATCATCAATAAGCAATCCCAGATCATATGAAGGGATCTACTTAAAACGCAGAGAAATCACATTTTTTGCAAGTTGGTCACAGCATAAATAGCCATGTAATACATCTGCGAAATTTGCTATTTATGCTGTGACCAACCCACAATAAATGTGTGATTTCTCTGCAGTGCTTCTCAAACTGGGGGTCTCGCCCCAAGAGGAGGTTGCAAGCCTATTGTAGGGGGATTGCTACATTGCCACCCTTACCTCTGTGCTGCCTTCAGAGCTAGGAAGCTTGAAAGTAGCGGCTGCTGGACAAGTGCCCAGCTCTGCAGGCAGTGCCACAATGAGCAGCAACGCAGAAAGTAGCATAGTATGATACTGCCACCCTTATTTCTCTGCTGCTGCTAGCAATGGTGCTGCCTTCAGAGCTTGGCATGTAGCCAGCAGTTGCCACTTTCTGCTCTGCCTTCAGCATTGGACAGCCCAGAGAATGGCAGCTGCTGGCCAAGAGCCCAGCTCTGAAGGCAGCGCAGAAGTAAGGGGGCAATAGTGCAACCCCCCATCCCCCACAGTAGACTTGTGATGCCTGTTTGGGTTGGGACCCCCAGTTTGAGAAATGCTGTGTACCTTTGTATACTTTTTCCGTAGGGTAAAAAGTATATAAACACCAGATTTCACGGTCCATGCCACAATTTTCATAGCCATGAACCTGGTAGACCCTTAATTATATGCAACACTTTATTCTGCGTACATTGAATAAAGTGGTTTTCCAAACCAATTCCATCATAATTAGCTATTTTTCTAGTCATTAGTTTCCTGTTTGAATACAACTGGCTAAGTATTTTTGAAGCCTACTGTAAAATAGTATTTATACATGCCACAAGATAGCAATTTAAGGATGTTTCATAAACTAAAGCAAGTCTAAAGTAGCATCTTAGGTTTCTGTGATCTTTATACTATCTGCTTAGGAAAAAGTCCTGCACAGACAGGAGAAATAGAAGAGATGACCCACGAAATCTTCCTAACTGTGCATCTCATTGCTTGAGTTTTTGTCAGGACTTTAAAGGAATAGTGTCAATTTGAAAACCACATGTCTAGAGTGTTTTGACTTACAGTAGTTTAAGATAATACCAAATGTAGGCCATTTTCAAATCAAACTAATTTTTAAGTGGTATTTATTTTGAAGGCAAAGAAGAATGCATTTCCAAAGTTTGGGAGAGGGGGGCTGAAATTCCAGCTTATGATGGAAAGCTAACTTCGATTTTAACTATAGAGCAGTCAACATGGCCATAATACTATTTTTCATAAGTAAACTTAAAATATAGAACAAAACCAAACCCTTTAGAAGAAAAACAAAATCAAAGCAATATAGGAAAAATGTCATATTAGTCCATCTGGTCGAGCATCCTGTCTTCAGCACTGGCAAGCACCAGATGTTTTAAAGGAAGGTGCAAGTAGGCAGATATGAGATAATCTGATAATCATGAAAGTCTCACGCTAATCCCCAAAGAAGACTTGATTAAGCCACGAAGCATGAGATTTTATATCGCTCTCAAATCAAATATGTCAATGTGTACAGTTATACCAAGCTAAAATGAGTGCATGCGTGCATTCATGATTTTGCTACACATTAATGTCAAATATGTAGTTTTTAATCAAATTAAATATACATTATTCCCACAGTAATTATAAACAGTTTAACAAAAATTCTGTCAACTGATCAAAATATTAAAAATGACAAAAAGTAAAGTGTTTTTATACATAAACAGAGGATTAAGCACCTGGGGAACTCATTGCAGCACAAGTTCAATAAGATTCAAAAAGGAACACTTATATTATATAAATATTGACAAAATCCACAGCTGTTAGATCAGTGGTGGGCAACCTGCAGCCCATCAGGGTAAACCACTGGCGGGCTGCCAGACCATTTGTTTACATTTGCATGGCCGCATGCAGCTCCCAGTGGCTGCAGTTTGCTGTTCCCAGCCAATGGGAGCTGCAGGAATGGTGAACTGTGGCTGCTGGGAGCTGCAGGCGGCTGTGCAAATGTAAACCACCAGTCTGAAGGCCCACCAGTGGCTTACCCTGATGGGCCACGTGTGGCCCACAGGCTGCAGGTTGCCCACCACTGTAGCAGATGAAACAAACATCTTTATAGTTTATTTTAAAAAAACAAAACAAAAGACAAAAAAAACCCACTCACCTTATGCTGAAGAGCATATGCCAACCACTAACTAATGGAAGCTAGAAAGAAGCTTCTTTTCTGGATAGGTTATGCCTTAACTTGTCCACTATGGGCTTTTAAACATCTGGTCCTGGCCACTGTCAGAAGCAGGATACTAGACTAGATGGATTACTGGCCTGATCAGTATGGCACTGTAGTAGGAAGACAGCCTGAGACATAAGCCCTGTTCTGTGAGTGGGACCTGTTTCATACCAGGCGTCTGATACAAGGGCTTATGTTATGTTTCAGGCTCTCTGCTGGCACTTCCTACAGTATTTCCCATTGAACAGCATCCTTTGAAAGAAAAATTAGATATTGAAATGAAACAAAAACCCACTGACCGGAGTTAATGTTGTGCCACAATGAGATATGCTTTTCCTTATATTTGATAAAAATGTGTTTGTGATGTGGGCAGTTTAAGATTCATGAGGTTCATCACTATTTATTTCCTTGCTTTTAAGTCCTTGTGTTTTATAGAGAGTTGTCATTTAGGAACCTTGATTATTTTTTTTAATTAAATTAATTGTTTGGATCAGTTTAAGTTAGTTTCACTATTACCACAGTAATCCCTACAGATAGAAACTTCTCCACTTCAGCAATAATCCAAAACCACACATGACTACACTCCTATGCAGGAGTTAAGCAATTAATCATGTAACAGTCTTCCATTAAGTGATCTTAGGGTGACCAGACAGCAAGTGTGAAAAATCGGGATGGGGGTGCGGGGTAATAGGAGCCTATATAAGAAAAAGCCCCAAATATCAGGACAGCCCCTATAAAATTGGGACATCTGGTCACCCTAAGGGATCTTGAAAGACTGATCAAAAGATAGTTATTGTTTGTTAAGATTACAATGCTTCCTCTAGAGGGTTAGAAGACATTAAAATGGTGAGACCGCCTAAGTTCTTTTTTTTTTTTTTTTTTTTTAATTAGTCCTTGATGAAAGATTCAGACAGAATGTAGTTGACCCAAAAGTGAAGTAGCACCATGTTTCAAGGAGCACAGATTGCAGTGCTTGCATACAGTCACCAAGGAGAGTATTTAAAACAAAAAAATAAAAAAACAAACATTCTGTACATTTTAAACCTGCCATACTAATTGGGCTTTTGATAGCATTCAGACAGAAGCACTGATCATATTTGAGTTCACAGCAATGACCACACATGATAACAGAAACATTCACATAAAAGGCTGATTTAGCAGGAAGCAGTTAACTCAAACCTCCTGGTATAGTAGAAGAGGAAGAGAGGAAGTGTTTGTCACCATTATAACAATATTTTTTATTCAAATCAGATCACGTTGAATAACTCAGAGCAGTATTATATGGTAGTACTCCTCCCATTCACACAACCCTCACCAGAAACACTGCTAACTATCCTTGATTTACTCATCTTACAGAATAATAGAAGTGTAGGGCTATAAGGAATCTTGAGAAGTCATGAAGCCCATCTCCCTGTGCTGAGGCAGGATCAAGTAAACCTAGAAAATCCCTGACAGTTGTTTGCTTAACCTGTTCTTAAAAACCTCCACTGATGGGGATTCCACAACCTACCTTGGAAGCCTTGTTTCACCACCTTCTGAGACTTTTTGTAGAACTCTGCTAACCAGTTTTAAAACACTCTTTTTAAAATTACTCAGCAGAAGGTAAATTTTTTTTAACTGTCTCAATGGGCAAAATATTGAAGAGCTAATTTTCTCTGCTGAAAGTCTGTATTAGAACAAATGTCTCTGAGTTCAATATTATATGGCAAGTCAACATTTCAAATCAAGGTATTATTTTAATGATCTGTAAATCAACTGTTACACTGATTTCTTCAAATCATGTAGAAAAATTCAGTTTTGACTTCAAAGTGAACCTGGCAATTTTCATGTCAAACAAAATTTTGCTAGCCAAAGTTATAGGAAGCTAAAAATAAGGCTAATAACAGGAATCTGGTTGTGATCTTAACTATGAAAAGATCACTCTCTCAATGTATTTTATTTTACATCACATTTTAATATGACACCAGAACATATACGAGTTCCTCCTATGGTTCTGCAGTGAGCGGTTAACTAAAACATTACTCTCCAATTGTGCAGATTTATGTTCTCTTCCACAACGGCACACAGACAGATAAGTAAATGTGCTGGTTTCTGCATCACTTAAATGAGAGAAAAATTGTGCTAGATGAAGACAAAGTTGGCAGGAAAATAACTTTAATTTTTCAAGCCTTTGAAGTCCTTATCTGCACTAGTCAAAAAGCATTTCAACCAACCATGTGAAGCACTGTAAATTTGTAATCCCTGTACATCTTCAAACCACACACACACAGTAGCTATGCCAGGCATTTTGAAAGCATTCTTTGTACCAACTGGTTGTAAACCTGAGAAAGTGTTTCATTCAGGTCCAGTTGAATCAGTGCAATCTGCAGTGGTTTCTCCCCATTGTGGGCAGGAAGCCACAACTGTTATAGCTGTATCAGATCAGCTAGTTCTAATGTCATCTTGCTGTTTATTGGCACAAGTAGTTTTATCTGCAAAGATTGATTTCCAACTGTCCCTATACCTTGCTAGTCCATAAAACTTGGTTGGCAGTATCAATGTCTCAAAAAAATAAAAATAAAAAAGTCCAATAGGACTCTATCTGAGCCTCCGTTATCTGGCTCTCTGTATTAGCCACCCCGGGTTTAATGGCCTGAACCCTGCTGCCCCAGCGGCTGAAGCTCTTTGCCCATTCTCTGGATTATCCAGATTTTTGATTATCTGATGGTGCCCCGGTCCCAATTAGATCAGATAAATAGGATTCCACTGTATTTGATAGCAATGCATGCCATCTTCAGCTCTGCTGGATACTACAATGTAATCTACAAATACAACATTTCTGTAACACTCATCTGACCCAGTTTTAATACACTGTTGAGTAGTGCCTATACAACACAACCAGGGGTCAATTAAGTTTTTGCATACCTACCAACTACATTGATTAATCATGTCTGTAATGTACATTTAGGGAAAATTAGACAACCATCCTATACGCAACAGTGTGTCAAGAGACTATATGAATGTAGAATTATGTACAAAAAAACTGTATTCAAAAACTAAAATATAAAATTTAAGAGCCTACAAATCCACTCAGTTCTACTTCTTGCTCAGCCAATTGCTCAGACAAACAAGTTTGTTTACATTTGAAGGAGACAATGCTGCCCGCTTCTTGTTCACAATGTCACCTGAAAGTGAGAACAGGCGTTCAAAAAGCACCATTGTTGCAAGACAGTTATGTGCCAGATGCACTAAAGATTCATGTCCCTTCAAGCCTCAACAACCATTCCAGAGGACATGCATCCATGCTGATGATGGGTTCTGCTTGGTTGATCTGCACTGCTTTGGATCGTTATGTTCATTTTCATCATCTGAGTCAGGTGTCACCAGCAGAAGGTTGATTTTCTTATTTGGTGGTTTGGGTTCTGTAGTTTCCGCAAAGGAGTGCTGATCTTTTAAGACTTCTGAAAGCATACTCCACACCCCATCCCCCCAGATTTTGGAAGGCACTTCAGATTCTTAAATCTTGGGTCGAGTGCTGTAGCTATCTTTAGAAATCTCACACTGGTACCTTCTTTGCATTTTGTCAAATATGCAGTGAAATTCTTCTTAAAACAAACATGTGCTGGGTCATCATTTGAGACTGTTAAAACATGAAATATATGGCAGAATGTGGGTACACTACAGAACCAGAGACATACAATTCTCTTCCAAATTTGTGAGTTCAGTCACCAATTTAATTAACATTTTAATGAGTGTCATCAGCATGGAAGCATGTCCTCTGGAATGGGGGCCAAAGCATGAGGGAACATACGAATGCTTAGCAGATCTGGCACAAACAATAGCACCTTGCAATGCTGACTACAAAAGTACCATGCCAATGTCTGTTCTCCCAATTATCTTCCATAAATATAAACAAACTTGTTTCTCTTAGCTGCACAAGTAGGTCTATGTGGACTTGTAGGCTCTAAAGTTTTACATTGTTTTATTTTTGAATGCAGTTTTGTAAACCACCCCCAAAAATCTACATTTGTAAGTTGCGCTTTCATGATAAAGAGATTGCACTACTGCACATGTATGAGGTGAATTGAAAAATACTATTTCTTTTATCACTTTTACAGTGCAAATATTCATAATAAAGATAATAAAAAGTGAGCATTGTACACTTTGTATTCTGTATTGTAACTGAAATCAATATATTTGAAAATGTAGAAAAACATCCAAAATATTTAATAAATTTCAATTGGCATTCTATTGTTTAACAGTGCCATTAAAACTGCGATTAACTAAAAAAAAATCAACCACAATTAATCGCATTAGTTAACTGCGATTAATCGGTAGCCCTAGTTTAAATATGAATATATAGTACTATAATAAATGAAATGATGAATTCACGCTACCATGCCTCTTTTGCATAATGTTGATTGCTAATTTGGCTCCTGGACCAATGAGGTCTGAGCATCACTGATTTAGATGGTTCATCAATATGTATCAGCTGTTCAAATGACGTGCATTGCAAGTTCAGACAAAATATTCCTCAAGGTGTTGTGCACTAGATACACCACTACCTCGGGCTTACTATTTTGGGATGATTATCCCTATCTTAGTAAGTCTGAACTCATTTCCAAGTTGTACTATTTAAATTCCACAAGACAAAGGCAACTGCAATCTCTTGCTGATGCCTCTGAAGCAATAGTGAGAATTCTTTTGGAAGTATATACTGTATAAGCAGAGTTACTATGCAGATCAAAGCACTATGCGCAATAATCAAAAATCTTCATCTGTCATCCATTTGAAGCATACAGCAAAGGTTCGTCAGCTGACATACCGCGAATTCTTAAAAAGAAGAAGACAGCCAACTTTCTGGGGAAGATGTATTTCATAATGCACTTAATCACCATTATCAATAGAAATCTCTTAACTTTTCAAGTTGAGGATTTCTTGTTTGAAGTTTTGCAAAAAGTTAGGCAGAAACTCATAACAGAGATAGGCAATTTTGGTCTTCATATTAAAAAAACATTTCTTAGCAATGTAAAATTTGAAGAAGCGAGCATTTCTGGACCTGTAGAAATAAACTGAAGAAAAATTCACTTCTACTGGTGCCTGCACTTTAGCTAGTCTAAGAATAACGACTTAAATCTTCAAAATATATTTGTAAAGGGACGGTGCCAGCAGAAGAGGGTTTAGATGCAAAAATCAGGATAACAGCATACACAAACTTTAACCATTACTATACTTTAGGTAGAGGTATTTTTCCATGTAACTGTAACTAAACTCAAGATTACAGATCAAGAAGGGAAGAGAAACTGCCGCAAGGGCATAGAACAACATCATATTTCTTGCTTTTCTACAAAATTAAAGTACACTATCTGGGATACTGCACTTTGAACAATTTGACTGCAAAATTACTTAGTCAAATCCATACATTTCCTGAAATAAGTTTTCTAGTTTTTTGAGATAAGGAACGCTTTGGCAGGTATCCCACTTAGGAACACCACAATACAGGTCATTCTATAGTGGAGAACTTTTACATTAAAAGCCTTGATGTAATACCTGCCTCCTTCAATGCTGATAAGAGGTTCTCTCTTTATGGAAAGCAATGAAAAACGTGTGTAGACTTTTCTTTTTTAAAGATTTATTCACCTTATTTGGTTATTGGTGTTTCAAGATAACCCTTCAGCTTTTTCAAGCATATCCTTCCATTTGTTTTTAAGAGTATTTTATTTTATTCCTCCAGAGAGTAACTGTTCAAAAAGCTCTCAACACATGAATAAGAAAACATAAGCATTACAAAAATAAGTACTCAGTCAATATGCTCTTGCTTTGTTTACAATCTTTCCAGTGGTAAACCTTCTATTATTAAAAACAACTAACGTATGTGCCCATTTTTGTTTTGTAATGACTTGTATTACTTCCATTTAACAGTGAGGACAATTTTACACATATTGTGCAACACCAATTAATGGTATGGAAGTCACAAGGCTAAATACAGGCTTAACAGAAGAGTATTTCTTGAAGTTCTGCAGAACTAAAGGCATTACAGAGTAACAAGCTACCTTTTAATACCATAGTTAACGAAAACACTTATCTGTATCTGGTACAATCAAACCGCTATTCTCTGATTTGCCAGGATACTAAAAAGACATAGCAATATTTATAAATATTGGTTTATAGCTGCCAATTTTTCATATCTAATTATTGTATTAAAGTCCTGATGTGCTCCAATCTACCTTTGGTATTGGATTCTTGATTCAATCTTTACCAAGAGAAACTCTCCTTGTACATATTTAACTTTCATGAAACAGAAAAACAGTGTAAACGTCCATTTCTACAATTGGAAAAATGGCTTATTTTCAACATGTTATCTATCATTCCAGGTAGAAAAGACAAGTTTTAACACGTTAGTTGATTGAGGTAAACTTAAGGCAGGGGATGGGTTTACCTCGATCAAATACCACATGTTAAAACTACAACTGCCTTGTCTATACTACAGTGTTACCATGTATTGGTTGGAGTGTTAAATACACCTATTTCTCCTAGTGAAGACAAGGCATTAGCTACATACAAGTTGCCCCTTGTAAATTCTTGATTATAAAACCAGTATCTCAGCAGGATGCATTTTGATTTTACAATCTTGTGTCAGGTTTACATACTGCTAAGACAAACTTATTTTCTAGTGAAATATCTGCTGCAGGAGACTGAAACGTCAGTTTTAATTAAAAAATATTACTTCCAAATGTAATTCATGTTTTATACACAGGCCAGGTCTACACTGCGACTTTAAATCGGTTTAATGGCCGATATACCGATTTAACACTGTACCCGTTCACACGCCGTCGTCATTAATATCGAGTTAAACGGCTCCTTAAATCGATTTCGGAACTCCTCCCAGACGAGAGGAGTAGCGCTAAATTCAAAAGTGATAACTCGGATTAGGGTTCGTGTAGACGGAAATCGACATTATTGTAAACTCCAGGATCACAGTAGCGGGCGTGACCAAACGTAACGGAAGCCAGAGACTCAACGGGATGCTTCATGGAGGGAGGGGGTAATGAGGCTACAGCTACCAGTCTCCAGAGTCTCATGAAAACTATTTGCTTCTTGGCTGAGCACATGTCTGTTAGTTATACAATGTGTTGCGTGGTTCACGGAACAGCTCGTCAGTCTCTTCATCCCGCCCGCACGTGAAAGAGAAGTAAAATAAATAATTCCTTGAGTACTGTAAAGCGTCACCATCTGTGTATGTCTGAATCTGCTGGCAGAGAGTAGCTCGAGGTGTTACAACAGTCCAGGATACTGTTTTGTGATCTTCAGCGGTCAATGATTGCTGTGGCTATGGCGTTTGCCTCCAATGCTCCTCTCGGAAAAAGGCGCCAAAGGGTTGTCTGCTGCCTCATAAAGGGAGGGGTGAGGACTGTACCCCAGATACCCAGGGCAATGTTTTCTGCCCATCAGGCACTGTGCTTCACCCGGAAGTGGGAACTATGGGATAGCTGAGGAACAGCTACCCCAGTGCAGCTCTCGAAATCAGATGGTAGCTTTGGACCATGGACGCAAACAATCGATTTCGTGATCCCACTGTGGACGCGCTAAACCGATTTTATTAGATCTGTTTTGTAATATCGGTTTAAGCTAATTCGAAATAATCGTGCAATGTAGACATACCCACAGTGACAAGAGTTGGTGCCGAGATGTTAATTTCCAGGCTATTGACCAACTTGGCTAGAGCTTAAGTAGAGCACCAAGTTTTAAGAAGAGCACAAAATATAAAAATTGGGCCCGGAGACATGGTGTTTGGAAACAATTTTGAAAAAATTGTGCACGCCTTTGAACTAACTATAGTCCAGTATTTTTTTTTTTTTAAATCATGCTATTAAATTCATAGGTAGGTATCTAAATTGGTAGGACTTTCTTAAAGGTACAGAATGTTCAAAGGTTCCTGAGTTTAGTGGGAGCTTGTAGGTGTTGAATAGTTTTGAAAATTAGGTGACTTACAAAGGGCTTGTCTACACAGTGCTGCAGCAGCACTGCTACAGCGCTTAGTGAAGACACTACCTATGCCAGTGTAGGTACTCCACCTCCCTATAGGTGGAGCTATGTTGACAGGAGAAGTCTGTATGTAACAAGGGGTTAGGCTGCTATAACTGCATTGCTTAGGTGTGTAGATTTTCCACAGCTAAGTGACACAGTTATATCAACTTAAGTCTGTAGTGTAGACTAAGCTAGAGGAACCTAAATAAGAATTTTAGGCACCCGTTTTTAAATAATCTTGGCCACAGTATTTAGCTAAAATGCTATCAGTGAGTTGAGCTGTTGCTTGATGTTTTTTTGAGATGCAGCGGTCCCCAAACTTTTGAGGGTTGCGTCCCCCCCTTACTTCTGTCTGTGCCCTCCCCCCACCGCCCGAGAAGGGAGCCGCAGCTCCTCCACGGGAGGAGGATGCGAACTGGAGTGAGGGAGCCGAGGCTGGGGCTAACAGTGGGGCCGCAGCCAGGGGCCAAGACTGGGGGCAGGGGTGGAGCCACATCTGGAATGCGGTGGGGGCCAGCAGGCGCGCCCGGGGCCAGGAGCAGCTCCTGGCCTTGCCCCCTGCCTCAGCCCCAGGCTGGGAACTGCGGACTGGCTCAGGGCCAGGAAAGGAGCTGCACCAGGACTGGGCCAGGACCAGGAGCCAGGGACATGGCTGGGGGCGGGACCGGAACAGAGCTGAGGGTGGGAAGGGGCTAGGTGGCACTCCCTCCCCGTCCCCCCAGACATTCCTTCACAACCCCTAGGGAGGCATGCCACACACTTTGGGGACCTTTGCTCTAGTGGCTAACCAAATTCCTTGGTGCTGGCAGGTCCACTGTCAGCAATGCAGTATTTATTGGGATATCTAGAAAGTAGCTACAGAATATGGAAATCACAGGAGCAACCTGGTTAATTCTGATCACAAGCTGAATTTACAAGAGTTGGAACTTAGGGAAAACATCTTGTTTAAAAAAATTCATCTTGAAATCACACAGATAACTACTGCATTTCACAATATCATTTTAATTTAGGGGCAGTACTGTGCTTCATGTAAGTCATTATCCAGGCCAAAACACATCTTTATTTCTAGAGAAAGGAGGATCTGTTAGTTATCCTTCTAATGGAAATGGCTTACTTTAATTCTTTTTAAAACAATTCAAGAATAACGTTCTGCAATCTTTTGAAGGGAAGGGAGATAATGAGAATGCTTTCTCATCTTTCAAAACTACACTGCATGTGGAAAGGGACTATAATGCTAAAAAAATATGCTTTTCTAAGTTAGTGTAATGGTCATAAAAATAATGAAAGCATAATATTTACAATATAGGTTTTTCCCATAATTTTACTCATGTAATTTAAAATTTACAGCATTTAGTTTGGCTTCAGAAGTACCTATATAAATGGCTCTCATTTCTACTAAATAGCTTTACAACAATAGCTTCTTGCTTTCTCAGGTTACAGTATTTATTCATAGCAGGTTGCAACATAATCAATTTTGAGTTCTTGTTTTTGAACGGTTTCTCATTGACGCTTTTCTAAAACATATTCATGGATGGTGCTATTTTTCTGTTATATGGTGAGAGTATTGTGCATACATTTAACTGGTCTCTCCTTCCATTTGCAGTGCAATGAATAAATACACAAAAGGTCTATGTTTTGGAATGGACTGTCTGAACTGCTGTTAGATGCAAAGGAAAAAAAATCAAGCTTTTCCTAGCAACATGTTCAGAAATAACTCCGTCTAGGAAGATGAGTAAAAGCAGAATCTAACAGATACTTCTTGGAAACTAGAAAGCATTTCTATGAGAAAATCATAGGGGGAAAAGACCCCACTTTTTATAGTATCTCTTTTTCATTTCACATTTTTTATAATACTGATTTTTCTAAGTCACCCTAACAAATGAATCTCAGAAAATTTGATACTTAAAGTGAAAGAGTTTACCTTGAGTTTAAACGATAAAGTTATGTAAGAGGGGGGGGAAAAGCCCTAAAGCTGTTCCCATCTCTTCACTGTCCCTCCCCATCTCAACTTCTCAGGGAAGTTTTGCCTATCTTTTCTCTTTCTTTCTTTTTTTTTTGGAAGGGGGAGGGAGGTGAGGGAGAAAGCTTTATAGAAAAGACGAGCAATACATTTTGAACTAAACACAGTTATGCTTGCCCTGAGTCGGGTGTCTTCTGTCAAGAAATTTCATAGTTGAGGTCTCAATAGAGCAGGGGTTCTTAAACTGGGGGTCGGGATCTTTCGGGGGTCATGGGGTTATTACATTGGGGTCCCAAACTGTCAGCCTCCACCCCAAACCCCGCTTTGCCTCCAACATATATAAAAAAGCATTTTTAATTGATGGGGGTAGGGTCGCACTCAGAGGCTTGCTTTGTGAAAGAGGTCACTAGTAAAAAAAAGTTTGAGAATCACTGTGTTAGAGAGACTATTCTGCCCCAGCTCTGAGAGTCTTGTCTTGAGTAACTTAAACTGTATTGGCACTGTGCAGTGCAGTTGTCTCAGTGGGTCACAGAAATTGTCTCAGAGGTAATTAAGTACCAAACCATTAACAGAGCTGTAGATTGGGACCAGGACATGAAACTTGTATTGGAAATTAATGGAGAGTCTTGAAATCCTTGGATCGCATGTGCAATCCTTCATGTCACCCTTTGTTGCTTAGGAGACTTGCCACTCAGCTGCATCAGCTGCAGCTTCTATGTTGTGGTTATGCTCATCCCCAGGTAGTCAGTTTCAACAGTCTAACCTGCTGGTGACAAAAACTAGCATTACAATGTGTTATGTCCTCATCTAACACGAAACAGCATGTTCTGGTCAGTTGAAGGTGGAAAACATACATTATTTGCTATAAATAGCTGTCTGTAGCAAAAGAAGTCCAGTTTTACCCTGAGGCTTCAAACCATTTTGATGTTTACAGTCTGCATTCTATCAGTGTATTGATGAAGGTTTATTAAAAGTTTGTTCCCATTTCTTCCATCATTTCTGGTTTTTCCTCACTCATTTTTCCACCCATTAGACACACAGAATCATAGGGCTTGAAGGGACCTTGAGACGTCATCTAGTCCAGTCCCCTGCACTTAAGGCAGGACTCAGTATTGTCTACACCATCCCTAACAGGTGTTTGTCCAACCTCCTCTTAAAAATCCCCAATGATGGAGATTCCACAACATCCCTAGGCAATTTATTCCAGTGTTTAACCACTCTGACAGTTAGGAAATTTTTCCTAATTTCCAACCTAAACCGCACTTGCTGCAATTTAAGCCCATTGCTTCTTGTCCTATCCTCAGAAAGTTAAGAGACAAGTTTTCTCCCTCATCCTTGTAACAACCTTTTATGTCTTTGAAAAATGTATGTCCCCTCTCAGTCCTCTCTCTCCAGACTAAACAAACCCCTTTTTTTTTTTTTTTTTTGATCTTCCCTCATAGGTCATGTTTTCTAGACCTTTAATCATTTTTGTTGCTCTTCTCTGGATTTTCTCCAATTTGTCCACATCTTTCCTGAATTGTGGCACCCAGAACTGGACACAATACTCCAGCTGAAGCCTAATCAGCATGGAATAGAGGGGAAAAATTACTTCTCATGTCTTGCTTACAATACTCCTGCTAATACATCCCAGAATTATGTTTACTTTTTTGGCAACAACACTACACTGTTAACTCTCATTTAGCTTGTGATCCACTATGACCCCCAGATCTTTTTCCGCAGTACTCCTTCGTAGGCAGTCATTTCCCATTTTGTATGTGTGCAACTGATTGTTCCTTCCTAAGTGAAGTACTCTGCATTTGTCGTTATTGAGTTTCATCCAATTTACTTCAGGTCATTTCTCCAGTTTGTCCAGATCATTTTGAATTTTAATCCTATACTCCAGGCCCGCACAACATGCAGACCGCAGAGCCTCACTGTGCGGCCCGGGGGGATTCTAAATCCCCTGCACACAGCGCTCTGCGGGCAGCCCAGAGCCCTTTGAATCTCGGCCCGCGGCCGCTGATTGCCCCCTTCTCGGACCTCTGCCCCAACTGTCCCCCAGGTCCCCCACCCCCTATCTAAATGCCGCTGGTCCTTGTCCCCCGATTGCCCCCTCCCGAGACCCCTGCCCCTTGGGACCCCAGCCCCTATCTAAGCTTCCCTTCTCCTTGTCCCCAACTGCCCTCTCCTGAGATCCCCCCCCAACTTTCCTCCAGGACCCCATCCCCTACCTGTCCCCCGATAAACCCCTGGTACTCCCATGCCTATACAACTGCTGCCTGTCTCCTGACTGCCCCTTTGAACCTCCGTGCCATCCAACTCCCCTGCTCCCTGTCCCTTGACTGCCCCCGGAACCACCTACCCCTTTCTCCAACCCCCAGCCCCCTTACCGTGCCACTCAGACCAGCGTGTCTGGCTCCATGCAGCTCCAGACACGTTGCTGTCATGCTCCCCCGTGGAGCCCACATGCCCCCCCCTCCTCTTCCAGATTTGAACACCTCAAAATTCAGGAGTGCTCAAGCTCAGTCTGGGCAGCTGTCACTTCATTTCTCCCAAATCACATATACTGATCCATTGTAACCTGCTGTAGAAAAAGTAGGATAAAATTGAGCAAGAAATGCTTATTAGGACTGGAATTGCTATTTTCAACAGCCATTGCCTTGTTTGTTTGTTTAAAAGGAAGACATGGTTTTGCATTGGCAAATTCTCCATAGAAAGAAAGCGTGGAACAAAAGAATAATAAAGGCACCTCAACTTTTCCTCATTTATGGAGGACAGTCTTATAATATGCATCCAGATATCCTCCAATCACACAAGCTGAAAATTGTTCCACTTTACTGCAGCGCTGTAACCATATGGGAACCAATCCTGTCTATGTTTTGTGCACATCCAAAATCCTGCTGAATGACCCGCCCTGGGAGCGTTATCAGTGACCCAGGGCTGGGGTGGCAGGAGGTGGGGGGGGCACTGGTGGGGGGGAGTGCGCTGGTGGGAGAGAAAGGGGAGCCCAGCGCTGGGCGCAGGGGGTGTGGTCAGTGGGGGAGCCCAGGACTGGGGCAGCAGGAGGTACGGGGGGAGGGGGGTGGGGAGCCCAGCCAAATATTTTTGCTTGGGGCAGCAAAAAACCTAGAGTCGGCCCTGCCGAGTTCCCCCAGCCCCCAGAGCCCTGGGCCCTTTAATTTGACCATGAGGGCTCCCAGCCACTTCTTCAGCTAGGAGCCCCTGGTTGATTTAAAATAAAGTATCACCTCCCCACCCCCAACCTTCCATTTTGGCCCACAGCTGTTTTGGTGGGGCGGCGCTGGGGAAGGAGAGTTTGCTTCCACAGGGCTGTGCGGCCCTGGGGCAGGGTGTTTCTGCGGGGCTGGGAGATTTCGGCCCTCAGCTGTTTTCTTTGGAGTAATGTGGCCTTGCCGCTTTACGAGTTGTGCAGGCCTGCTATACTCCAAAGCACTTGCAACCCATACCAGCTTTGTATCATCCGCGAACTTTATAAGTGTACTCTCTATGCCATTATCTAAATCACTGATGACAATATTGAACAGAACAGGACCCAGAATCGATCCTTGCGGAACCCCACTCATTATGCCCTTCCAGCATAACTGTGAACCATTGATAACTACTCTCTGGGAATGATTTTCCAACCAGTTATGCACTCACCTTATAGTAGTTCCATTCAGGTTGTATTTCCCTAGGTTTTTTTTTATAAGAAGGTCATGCGAGACAGTATCAAAAGTCTTACTAAAGTGAAGATATACCACAGCTACCACTTCCCCACTATCCACAAGGCTTGCTACCCTATCAAAGAAAGCTAGCAGGTTGCTTTGACACAATTTGTTCTTGACAAATCCATGCTGATAATGTGGTGATAAGTGTGTGCAAATTGATTGGTTATTCGCTTCATTATCTTTCCGGATATAGAAGTTAAGCTGACTGATCTGTAATTCCCTGGGTTGTCCTTATTTCCCTTTTTATAGATGGGCACTATACTTGCCCTTTTCCAGCCTTCTGGAATGTCTCCTGCCTTCCATAACTCTGCCCCGATAAAACGCGACCCAATACAACATGAATTCGAATATAACGCGGTAAAGCAGCACTCGGAGGGGGAGGGCGGGAGAATAGCACACTCCGGCAGATCAAAGTAAGTTCGATATAACACGGTTTCACCTATAACGCTGTAAGATTTTTTGGCTCCTGAGGACAGCATTATATCGTGGTAGAGGTGTAATTGCTAATGGCAGATATCTCCTCAGTCAACTCTAAGTATTCTGGGATGCATTTCATCAGGCCTTGGTGATTTGAAAACATCTAATTTGTCTAAATAATTTTTGACTTCTTCTTTCCCTATTTTAGACTCTGAGCCGACCTCATTTTCACTAGCATTCACTGTTAAACGTTCCATCGCCACCAACATCCTTGGTGAAAACCGACACAAAGAAGTCATTAAGCACCTCTGCCATTTCCACTTTAAGGCCAGAAGGGACCAACAGGATCATCTAGTCTGACCTCCTGCACATTGCAGGCCACAGAACCTCACCCACTCACTCCTGTAATAGACCCATAATCTTTGGCTGAGTTACTGAAGTCCTCAAATCATGATTTAAAGACTTGAAGTTACAGAAAATCCACCATTTATACTAGTTTAAACCTGCAAGTGACCCATGCCCCAGGGCAGCAGAGGAAGACAACCAACCGACCCACCCACCCCCTATGGTCTCTGCCAATATAACTTCGGGGGGAGGGAAGAGGAGGAGAATTCCTTCCTGACCCCAAATATGTGATCTGTTTGAGCATGTGTGCAAGGACTGACCAGCCAGACACCTGGGAAAGACATATTTGCTGCTAGCAGTCACAGATCAGTTACCTGCCATTGTAGGCAGACTCCTCATACCACCCTCTTCATAAACTTATCAAGCTCAGTCTTGAAGCCAGTTCTGTTTTTTGTCTCTACTGCTCCCCTTGGAAGGCTATTCTAGAATTTTACTCCTGCAATGGTTAGGAAACCTCTGTCTAAATTCAAGCCTAAACTTGTTGATGGCCAGTTTATATCCATTTGTTTTTGTGTCCACACTGGTGCTTAACTTAACTAACTCTTCTCCCTGATATTTATCCCTCTGATATATGTATAGAGAGCAATAATATTTCCCCTCAGCCTTCTTTTGGTTAAGCTAAACAAGCCAAGCTCTTTGAGTCTCCTCTCATAAGGTAGGTTTTCCATTAGTCTGATCATTCTAGTAGCCCTTCCCTGCACCTGTTCCAGTTTGAATTCATCTTTCCTAAGCATGGGAGGCCAGAATTGTACACACTATTCCAGCTGAAGTTTCAAAAGTACCATTATACAAGACAATAACTCTTCCATCTCTCTACTGGAAATACCTTGCCTGATACATCCTAGCACTGCATTAACATTTTTCACGGCTTGTCATGGTATAATTCCCAAATCTGGACCTTAGCGTCCAAAATGGGTACCAGCATGAATCCTCTAAGCTTAATTACCAGCTTAGATCCTGTAGTGCTGCCACCAACCAGAAATTCCAGTGTCTGGTACACTCTGTCCCCCAAAACCCTTCCTTGGGGACCCCAAAACTCAGATTCCTTGAGTCTCACAACAAAGGGGAATAAACCATTTCCCTCCCTAGGTTACCCTGGAAGATACTGTAATTCAAACCCCTTCTCCCCTACCAATTCCCTGGTGAGTACAGACTCAATCCCCTTGAGCCTTAACTAGGAAAAAAGTCAAACAGGTCTTAAAAAGCAAACTTTTAATAAAAAGAAAGGAAAAAACATAAAAATTGTCTCTGTAATCAAGATGAAATATTACAGGACCTTTTAGCTTATAACAAATGGATAAACAGCCTTATCCAGGAAAAATACAATTTAAAATATTTCCAGCAAACTACACATTTGCACATAAAGGAAAAAAAACAAATAAAAAGACTATAACCGCCTTTTTACTTACTCGCTATTCTGAATAGATAAGAGACTGTAGCAGGGAGACTGCAGAAACCTGGTTTCACCTCTAGTCCTGTCCAGGACCCAGAGAGAACAAAGCCAAACCCAAAAACCACAAACAAAGGCTTCCCTCCCTTGAGATTTGAAAGTATTTTGTTTCCTGATTGGTCCTCTGGTCAGGTGTTGTTTGTTAACCCTTTCCAGGTGAAAGAGACATTAACCCTTAGCTATCTGTTTATGACACGGCTGCATCACATTGGCAGCTCATAGTCATCATGCTGTGATCAACCAATACACCCAGGTCTTTCTCTTGTCTCTTCCAACTGATAAATTCCCAGCTTACAGCAAAAATTCTTGTTGCTAGTTCCTAAGTGTACGACCTTGCACTATTCAATTTCATCCCATTTCTATTACTCCAGTTTTCAAGATCATCCAGATCTTCTTGTATGATATTCCAGTCTTCCGCCGTATTGGCTATACTTTTCAATTTAGCATAATCAGCAAATTTTATTAGCACGCTCTCTCTCTTTGTGCTAAGGTCATTACTAAACATGTTAAATAAGATTGGTCTCAAGACCAAACCCTGAGGAACTCCACTATCAACCTCCCTCCATGATGACTTTCAGATCTACCTCTCTGCCTCCTTCTGTTCCAACTAAAATCTCAGCCCCTCTCTCTGACATCTTGTGGATGTCTAGCCATCAAATCAAGCTAAACATGGCTAAAACAGAGCTCCTAATCTTCCACTCAAATCCTTCATGCTACATCCTTTCTTAATCACAGTGGACAACATCGCTGTGCTGCCTGTCACTCAGGCCTATAACCTGGGCTTCAATTTTGACTCAGATCTCTCCCTAAAGATCTCCTAAAGATCATTTTCTTAGACAGGTGATGTGGTCAAAGCAACAGGCTCTTTGGATTCTTCTACCCGCTGCCCACTATTTGTCACAACAATCTGCTTGTCTTCATGTTCTGAAATGACTTTAATGAGCAATCCCCACTCTACCCATCATCTCTCATTTGCTGTCAAGATGTCAACTTTCGCCTCTAGTTGGCCCATGACGTCAGCCTCCATCATCCACTTATTACATTTTCAAATGTAATAAGACTCCTTTGTGTTTTCTCCCATGCTGACCCTTACTCGAGAGGAGCTTCCCATACAGATTTCCAAATCTACCTCATTACTCACCTTCAAAACCCACCTCAAAATTCTCTTATGCTCTAATGCCTACAAAAAAACCGACAATGGCTGCTGATGTGCTGAGACCACTGCTTCCCATGCTGTCCAGTATTATCTCACTGCTTCCTTGTGCTCCCCAGTCTGTGTCTACCCATGTATTTTGTTTCAGGGGGGTTGTGTAGCTTCTATTAAGATTATAGATTAATTGGGGAAGAGGACCATCTTTTGTTCTGTTTGTAAAGCAGCTAGCTTTACATATAAAGTGGTCCTGGCCCATGACTAGGGCTCCGAGGTGCTACAGTAATACAAATAATATATATTCACTGTCACTGAAATCCATATTCAAATGTCGCTGTAGTACATGGCATTTTACAATCTCAGAGTCTCATATAGATGTCAAATAGCTAGGTGAGAGAAACGAGTCTCAACAGAACTCCACATGACAGGGAACTAGGTGAGGAGAGGCACATATCCATGTCCAGAATCTGTTTGCCAGATTAAATTAAGATTAAATTATTTTGTCTATAGTCTGTGACAAGTATAAGGATGAGGGATTTAAAAATGCTTGAATTAGTTACCGCACAGACTCTAGTAACTGTCATGCCAAAAAAATACATGTGAAGAAAACACTGAGTTTGCATAGTTATGCATCCATAAATAAAATAAAATAAATAAATCCGGAAATGCTACAGTTGAGGAGTCACACAAACACACTACTTTCTTCCATATGCCTATGCTTTTCATCCTATCAACACACTGTTTCTCATATAAAGCAAAAATACATTTTTTTCTATGATCCTAGCTCACATATATAACTTCTTAATATTTTAGCCACTGCATATGTCATAAAATAAAATTTATTCTTACAGATCAAGCCCAGAAGTCACAAAAGTGATCATCTTATCAGACCTTCTGCACAACACAGGCCAAAGAATTTCAATCAGGAACTTCTACAGGAAGCTTTTCTTGCCTAAAAATTTACCCCAAAACATCCCACCTTCTTAAGTAATGTTTCCCCCTCTTTCCTAGATGGGCAGATGAGAACTTTTGTCCTTACTAGGGGGTAAGGGAACATCCTCCTCCAATCTTTCCCAGAACAATAGCTTCTGGAAGGTATTACTTTCTTATTAATGCAAATATTTACCTGTGCTATAAACTAAACAATTTTCATTTGCAACAGATCCTTCAGTTAAAGGCAACAGGTCTGCAGAAACAACTTAATTCTGCAGCTTCTCAGAAATAATCCTCAGGGTCAGATTGCAGGACATGAATGGCTCAAAAACGAAACTTGCGTGTCAGAGTAAGTTTTTGTCCATCTCTCCACCCCTCCCAAAATACCCCACTATCTTAACTGTGGGATGTTCACAGCTGAAAAATCCATTTCTTGGAAGAAGAAAGGATTAAAACAGTAATTGTTTACAATAAGCAGTGTCACAATATACTACAAATTACTGAGGCACCAGCTTCTAACAAGCTCTCTTTCTGATTCAATGGAAATTTCCAACATGTCACAAGTCAATATTTCCGTTAAGAGAAACATTAGGAGTGCAAAAGTAAATGGAAACAGACTTCTCAGAAGTTCTACTAGTGATTACTTTCTTCTTTAAGGAAACAAACAACCTCTTTCTCCATCCAAGCCAGGGCAGATCTTAATAAGGATGGATTTGTGACAAATTTACATATAAAGAGACCCCAGCATAAAACAGAATTCGCATTGGTTTCAGACTGCTGACTCCGTTTTGGATATTGGTTCTTTATCTTCTCTGCTGTCATGTTACCTCCACATTAAACAGGAATTCCAAAGGCTGGGGGCAAAGGTCTAATCTTAGAAGGTCACTGACTTAACTGCTCTCCCAATGAACTAGAATCACCCTAAAATAGGCTGGCTCCCACCTAGATGAACTGGTTTATTCCAAGAGAAGTTGCCTAGGAATAAAGTCACTTGGTAAGGGTCTAGGATTATCTGATGACGCTGATCCAGTAACCTCAGTAACCTCCAGTAACCTGACTGACGGACCGAGTGGTTATAAAAGGACTTAGAGGGGAGGATGGAGAGCACCACCTAGGAAGTTTTAGGCAAGAAGAGGAAAAAAATGGCCAAGGTCAGAAAAGGTGAGCAGGATGGAAAAGACTCCATGTTTCAGAACACAAGCCATACATTGCAGAAGGAAAGGCATGTGGATGACATAGGTTAAGATGGTGGGATGGAGGGGACAGAGTACAACTGAGTCCACTGAACTCATGTTGAAAATACACAGTAAAATCATTCTTACCCACCCCAGCACTAAGTGCATAACACAGAATAGCAAACACTGGCTGGTATATAAAGGCCACTTCGGTTCACAGCTAAGTTGTCTACACAGCTAACTATCTTAGCTCCTGAATTGCATCTAAGGAGGTTGTGACACTGGTTGAAAAGCAAGGGTATAGTACATAGCCAATGACAAAGATACTAAAAGAAATACCCAAGAGAGGAGAATCAAGCAAAAAGCCTATCAGCCTGATTTATAAAAGTGGTGAGTACCCACAAATGCCACTAAAGTCCATGGAAGCAGCAGATGTTTAACACCTGGGGGGCTGGGTGAGAAACAGATTGCCAGATACTCATTTTATAATGTTAATTGTCCAGCTTAAGTAATGAAAAAGATTCTTGATGCTACATATGTGAACATACGTTTGTAGGGAAAAACTGATATATTATCACCCAAGATATTACATATTAATAAAATAAAAGCATTTATTAATCAATATGCACAAGAGGCATAGGAGGAGGAAAAATGAATTAAGGTTGAAAAAGTATACCCAATACCTATTTCCCCAAGGACTAGGCCTACATCCAGGATCATGCTTTCTGCAATTTCAAGGAACAGAACAGCTGTGCATATAGTTACACAAAAAGGGTACACATGCAACACTGCCAGTTTTTGTTTTCAAATACTTAACTGTGCTACCTCAACATTTTTTTAAAGACTTTAGTATGGAATCGTAAAAAAAAGAACTTGTGAGGTTAGCCAATAAATGCTTACTTAAGAGAAAGATAAATGACTAACTGTCAAGAGTCAAAATGAATGCAGAATTTTAGTACCAGACTGTGATCAAGTTTCTCTTTGTAGACCTCTGTCCAATGTAGGTGAGTTACTAGAGAGCAGATGCATCTCAGCTAGTTGCATGTGTCAGCATTGTGAAAACCACTTACAGGCTGAAATCCTATACAGCTAAAATTTGTGTAAGAAAGTTAAAATATAATGCAAAAGCTATGTTCTACTTTCTGTAGGACAATTTTCAGTTCTGAAGTTTTCAAAAGCATGCTCTCCTCTACAGATGTTTTCCCAGCCAGCATCTGTAACGATCTGTGAGATATTTCAGTACCTGGTAAAATGATGTAACATTACTTTTCTTCTATAAGTTAACAGTCCAGTCTCCAGCTCACAAAGAGTCAAGAAAACTAAAAATATCTACTGCTGCACAAGCTACACAAACTCCTGATTAAAGGTCTGTGTGTGTGTGTGTGCGCACCAAGAAAAGTTCACAGTTATAGCCTACAGCAAAATTATTATATTGGTCAAAATTGCAATGGATAATAGCAACTTGTGAGCATACTATACAATTTATACGAGTTTTATTTCAGCACAGAATCAGTTAAAATATTTGATCTGTATTTAGCGTAGCAATCATCTACACTATGGAAATAAAGCAAAAGACCCACTGAGGCTTGTTTTATGATTCATCATGCTTCTCCAAATAGATTAGTTGTGGCACTTCTGTAAAGAGTGTGAGAGCAGCTGTATATATTGCTACGATTGAAAAGGTTTTCATTTCTTACAAAGAGGACTCAAAGAACACAAGTAGCTGTTACAGAAAGCAGACAACTCCCAACCTTGTAGTTGTCAAGGGGACTGATGCCAGAGCTAGAGACTGTATAAAAGAACACGGGCTGTTAAGAGCAGTCTGTACTGCTCTTTTAAATTACACTTTTAAAAAAAATAAACTTTCCTATCCTCCCAATATTTATTGCTCCATCTTCCTTAAGCACTTCAGTAAGTCCATCAAAGAGTAACCCTCTTTCACTGTTCCTTTTATAAGTACCATCTTATAACATAATACAGTAAAAGAATAGGCCATTCGTCAACCTCCTACTTTAAAAAATAAATACCCTTGTGTCACAGAAGTTTGTACCGTATTAGAATGCCAAAAAATCTACGTGAATTCCACTAGATCCTGTATTTAAAGATTAGGCCGAAAAACTGAAAGAAAAGCCAGAGAACAAGAATTAATAGGACATGAGTAGGAAATTGGACTGTCAAGAATTGTGCAATATTCCTAAGGTTGTTACAGTTACTTTGGTCCACCGCCGTTTATCAGTTTGTACATTCATGCTAAACACACAGCTACTTTTAGAACAATAATTCTGTTAATTAAAAATTTATCACTGCTTTCAATCACAGCAAAGAAAATCTTGGTCTTATAAAATTAGACACAAATCATTCGTTAAGCACTTACCAAGCAAAAAACTATAAAAACGTAAAATGGTAAAAATGGACCATCAAACTGAAGCACTCTGGAATATGTTTCTCCTTTAGTCAACAGCTTTAAAAGGTTTGGATGCACTGGACTTCATTTTTAGTGCTTAACTTCTGAAGGGTTTCCAGAGGAATTGCAGAACTTCCTGAAGATGTGACGAACCCTGAAGAATCCTAGTTATGCACTGTGTTCCAATGTTAGCTATTCCCCCACGGACACCACATCTGCCAGTTAACATTAGTCTCCATTGTCCCAGTAGTATGTCAAGCTGCTATTAATTGAAATATCTGATTGAGCTTTAGAACATTTCAGCCTCCAAGATTGTTCAAGCTACCCATCAACTCCAGATATCTTTAGATACGTCACTGTTTCATAATATACACTTTAAAGAGATTGTGTTTACTGAACACACACCATTCCTGGAAGCTTAAATGTACCAATCATGGAAAAACTACTCAGCAGCAATGTAGCATTATTGTAGTAATTTAAAAATATGATCCTGAACATTCGGTGTATGCTACAGACCCACAAACACACAAAAATGATCATAAAGATACATAACTCCTCTGGGCATCATTTTGCCAATTCTTTTGTCTTCTATACAAAAGGCACATCACCCATCTCTCTCTCCAAAATCCATAGTGTTTTTTTGTATACTATTCCACTTAGTTAGATGGTGTAATAGTTGGATTTTTATCTAAAACGTCACACTTAAGTGCATCACTCAAACACTCCACTTCTATAGAAAATTGCTTGCACGCAGGAAGTTAACAAATTTAAACCTTTGTAAGTCAGCATTTTGCCTATAGGCTCGAGATATATTTACATCAGGGTCCTCAGTATCTATATTATTTATAATACAGTATGCATCAGAATGTTTAATGTGAAACATGTATGTGTGCATATATATATATTTTTTATTTTTTTATTTTTTTTTACACACACACACTAAATTATTTCTTTTGTATTTTACCTTACTATTAAAATACAGAAACGGTTATGTGCATGTGAGAAAAAAAATAAAAAGAGGAATAATCAACAGGAAAAAAATAATATGAACTCAAAATGTACAAACAATATCATAGGTAAGGATCAAAGGTCAATAGACATTGTGTTCTGAAGACATGTATATTACACACAGAAAATGCAAATACAGTAGTAAGATAAGGGTTTTTTTTGTTTTTAGAGAAGTAAATTTCTCCATACCAAGGATGTCCCAGGCTTTGTTGAACCAAGTACAGAGTAGGAGTACTTGTGGCACCTTAGAGATGAAAAAATTTATTTGAGCATAAGCTTTCGTGGGCTACAGCCCACTTCTTTGGATGCACAGAATGGAACATATAGAGAGTAGATATATATACACATACAGAGAGCATGAAAAGGTGGGAGTTGTCTTACCAACTCTGAGAGGTGAATTAAGTAAGAGGGGAAAAAAAACAACTTTTGAAGTGATAATCAAGATAGCCCAGTACAGACAGTTTGATAAGAAGTGTGGGAATACTTACATGGGGAGATAGATTCAATGTTTGTAATGGCTCAGACTGGGAATGGTTGGTAAGAAAACTCCCACCTTTTCATGCTCTCTGTATGTGTATGTATGTGTGTGTATATATGTTCCATTCTATGCATCTGAAGAAGTGAGCTGTAGCCCACGAAAGCTTATGCACAAATAAATTTGCTAGTCTCTAAGGTGCCACAAGTACTCCTGTTCTTTTTGCGGATACAGACTAACACGGCAGCTACTCTGAAACAAGTAAAGAGTGATTACGCTTAGCCGGCATACTCAGTTTTGCTATGATTTAATTAAAATAGTGCACCTCTTTTGATCCATATAAAAATCTACAAAACATCGAACATATTTAGCTGTATAAAATTCCTAGAGCTACATTGCTGTTTGAACCTTTTCCAAGAAGTATTTTAAAAGGAAAGTCTCACCACATACTTAAATTACAAATTGCATCCATTTCAACAGGGCTCCTTCTGTATGCAATTTAGGTGATGTTAGATTATATTAAATTATATTGATAGAATATTAATACATCTGTCTAGACTCTTTCTACCACTCCCTCAAGTTTTCCAAGAAACTCTGAGAAAGACCCACACAAACAACAGGAGAAACAAACCATACAGTAAGAAACAGTTAAACTGACTATACATAAAGCGCTGTCAAATACACAACGTAGACTAGTTTGAAAAAAGTGAGAAAACTATTTTTGTTTACTAATGTTAAATATTACTTGTAGCAATGGAAGATAAAATATTTTCAAAGATAACTGATTTTAAATTGACAGATTTTAAGTTGAAGACAGAAAGCTCTACAGAAGAGCTAAGTAGACAGGACAGACAAACACAAAGCATATAACCCCATGATATATTTATCACAAACCTCAATAACTGCATAATGCTGTAGCCCTTGTCCACATGTCCTCTACCTAACCCAGTGGATGACCTCAAGTCTTTATATTTTCTCTCAACCGTAAACTCTCTGGGACAGGTATATTTCTTTTGTCTGTAAAGTACCATGAATGTGTGTGTCGCTGGAGAAACATTAAGTACAAGTATAATCTACAGAAGATTCCTTACTGTAGAAAGAACCCTTAGATTCTTTTGCAGCATGTGCAGTTATTAAAGACACAGAACAAATCATCTAACTATAACAATTTGATACATAACTTGTACAAAGAGAATTTTGAGGCCCAATATCAATTATTTGAATTCTGGAAGCACCCAGAATGTGTTAATTGCGCGCGCGCAATTCACACACACACACACACACTCTCTCTCTCTCTCTCTCTCTCTCACACTCTCTCTCTCTCTCTCTCTCGTAAAAAGAGCTTACGGTCTAAGGCCCTGATCCTGCAAAGACTTTAAGCACATGCTTAACCTTAACTTCAGTGGGACTACTCTTCCGTGTAAAGTTAAGAACATGTGTAAAAATACATAAGGCCAGGGAATAAGGCCCTGATACTTGCCATCAGATTCACATGGGTGGATCCATGTGTCAGTGTGGAGGCCTCATGACTTTACTGGAACTCAACACAAATGCAAAGGTCCACCAAAGCAGATCCCATTACAAGAACATGGCCTAAAACAACTGTTCTTAACCTTTACTGCAGCCTGCACCCCTTTGGTTCTCAAAATATATTCCTGCATCCCTTATCAAAAATCATTGAAGTAGGTCAGTTCTTTAAACCTAGATATATTTTTGTCTGTATATTACAGTAATCATTAAAAACTTATAATGTTAATAAATACAAAGGTTTGATGAAACAAAGTAGTTGTACTTCCGTACCTGTGCTTAATTTGTGTTTTCAATGATTTACCTTCTAAAAAAAAAATATCTGGCATGTCTCACCCCCCTAGAAAGGGCAGCTCGCACCCCCGGTTAAGAACCACTGGCCTGAGATAACAAGTATCACACAAGAGATAGGAAATAGGGATATAATAAAAGGTACACAATTTTAATATACATGTTTTTAAAAAAGTGTCAGTTATACCAGCTGCTTCTCAACCTAGCCATTATTAATTGGCTAATTAATCTTAGGTATCATGCAATAAAAGTCATCCAAAACATAATGCAAGCAGTCCCATCTCACATCAGACCTTACTAATGAACACATACAATCTAAAGGTACCTTCTTCCTCCCACTGCCTGCATTTGCTAGTTGGCTTGAAAAGCAGAGCAGATCTCTAAGTTTACAGGTGACATCAAAACTGAATGAAAGACCAGATTAGTATATAACACATACCAAACTAATCAGTCCCCATCTGTTGGATTGTTCCTACAGGATTTGTTTTCTTTATCCCTATTAAACCCTCTTCCCCCCCCCCCCAAAAATGATGGTAAAGATGAACCAGACCCTTCTATAATGTCACAAAGACAACTAAAAATACAATAAATTTCAAATGATAAATTCAAGAAAAAAATATGAAATTGTTTACCACCACGATTAATAAATTTAACCCACTTCTAGTGTCTGAAACCCATTTTTGTCACAAACTTATCTCCCATTTTAAAGAGGTACAAGTAAAATATTGACATACAGTAGATTAGAACTGCTTATTGCAAATAATTTTTTTTAAAAGCAAAATATTTTACACACACACACACACATCTGCACCTCCAGTTTGGCAATCCAATTAGTTTAGCAGCCCCCAAAGCCCAGTATTATTGTGTACAACCAAATACATGGAACTGAGCCAGTCTCTCATATACCAGAGCCCCAAATGAACTGTGGAAGAGTGGGTAAAATATTACAGCTCTGGCCTGGTACCCCAATTCCACCCTGGAGTTCCTGACCCTCACCTTCAAGATCCCTGCCTTTATCCCCAAACCCTGCCTAAAAAGCCGCTACATGCACCCAAACCACCTACTCTCCAGAATCATTACTTCTCTCAAATTCACTGCACAAAAGCTATCCTCCAAAGGCACCCCAGCCCAACACTACCACTAAAACCACCACCAGGCCCTGAGCTACTGTGCCAGATCCCAGTCCTCCCTCCCCCAACAAAGTCCTGGGCTCCCCCCTCCATCCCCTGCCAGGCCATGGGCTCCACCCCACTTCCAGTCCCTTGTGCCCCCCCACCAGCTCCTCCTCCCCCAAGTCCCAGCCTCCCTCACCAAGTCCTTACCTCCCCAGAGATCCCAGTCCCCTCCCCCCTGGCCAGGTCCTTATCCCACCCTCCAGCCAGTTCCTTGGCCCCCAACCTAGGCATGCCCGTCCGTCAAGTCCTTGCCCCCCCCATATCTCAGCCCCCTCCAAAGTCCTTCTCCCCCAGTCCCGATGTCCCTAGCCCATGCTCCCCTCAAAATCTTAGTGCCCCCCCCGGGTCCTTGGCTTCCCCCTAGATCCCAGCCCCCCCCCCCCCCCCCC